>NW_024583095.1:156306-157902 GCF_018398535.1 Haplochromis burtoni | reverse complement strand
TAAACTCCGTCCCAAACTCCACCAACTGGGACTTAACTCCTCTCTGTGCAACTGGATTGTGGACTTCCTCACTAACCGCAGACAGAGTGTCAGAGTGGGTAAGAACACCTCTTCCACCCTTGTGGTCAACACCGGTGCCCCTCAGGGGTGTGTTCTGAGCCCTCTGCTATACACTCTCTACACCCATGACTGTATTTCCTCCTGCGCGTCCAATCTCATTGTTAAGTTTGCCGATGACACTACAGTGCTCGGACTTATATCCAACAACGATGAGACAAACTATAGGACAGAGGTGCAACAACTAGAGTCATGGTGCCACGACAATAACTTGGTCTTAAACACCAAAAAGACCAAGGAGATCATTGTAGACTTCCGGAAGAAGGGTCATAACAACCATCTGCCTCTCTTCATTGGCAGTGAGGCGGTGGAGAGGGTGAGCAGTTTTAAATTCTTGGGGGTATGGATCTCTCTCGGGAAGGTTGATTCACCTGTAGCTGGGAAGGTGAACTGCTCTGGTAAGACAGATTTGCTGACTTGGCCCCAAGTTCCTGATCCACTTCCGGACATCATACTGTTAAATAAACTGGAAGCAGGCCAGTTACCTATGTGTTTCAAGGGCAATGGGTCAGTCCAAGTTGGAGATTTGCCACGGCATTTATGCAACGTCACCTATTCTTTTTGCCCTCGTTTGAACAGAATTAGCTGTCTGACGTGTTTGATGAATGCCAGATGTGCAAGTGATGAGATTCAACGAGCAGCAGACTGTGCATTTGACACTTCGTACCAAATGACACTTACTGAAGGAAGACAGGATGTGGCCAAATGCTCAACAATCGCACCGACACCTAAAGGTACGAGGGTGTTAGCAGACTGGTATTTCTTATGTGGACATAAGGCTTACCCATCTTTACCAGCAAAATGGGGAGGTCTATGTGCACTCGTGAAATTGTCTGATCATGTTTTCTTCATGGAGAGGATAGAACATCATCCAGGATCAAAGACAAAAAGAGACGTACAGAGTGCAAACACAAAGCTCACAGATTTAGGTGAGGTCCCCTGGGAGTTTCGAATCTGGGGACCTGGAGCCAAATTCTTACAAGGGTTGTTCCCGTGGATCGGGGTCGGGAAAGTTGGAACTCATGTAGAGATTAACAGGTATGCACTACTGAGACACATAAATTGGACCCAGACCCTTGGAACGGCCTTAGCAGAGGAGCAAAAGGCCATAAGGACAATGGTTTTGCAAAACAGACTGGCTTTGGACTTGATAACTGCATCACAAGGAGGAGTATGCAAATTGATAGGAGAAACATGTTGTACGTTCATACCAGATGGATATACAAGTGGAGGAGACATTTATGAAGCACTGCAGAATTTAACCACATTGCAGAAATACGTGATGAATAGCACGCCAGGAGTAGATGCACCACAAGGCTGGATGGCATGGTTACTGTCTGGTCCTTGGTGGCATCTCCTTTTAAAAGTATTAACTCCTGTTTTTGGACTATTGATACTGATTTGCTTATGTATAGGATGCATTTTACCGTGTATAAGATCATTGCTAACTAAAATGATTTCTGATACATTTGTTAATTA
>NW_024583095.1:153541-155748 GCF_018398535.1 Haplochromis burtoni | reverse complement strand
TAAACTATTGTTTGAAGTTTGTCAATAAAAGGCGGCGAGAGGAGGCCACCAGTGTGGTCATTTCAACGTGCTGGTCACAGATGGAAGGGCCTCCCTTGCGCAAGAAATCGATCGAACACTGTTGCCTTGTCTTTCTTTCATGGGAATAAGTCCTGGATACAGCGGGGTCTGACTTTAGACCCAACACTTTCTTTACAAAGTCTTGAACAAATTTGGCTTTCATAATAGAATTATTGATACGGTGAAGGCATTATATACTAACCCTACTGCAAGAATTAAAGTTAATGGTTATCTCTCAAATAGCTTCGCTCTGCAAAGAGGAAATAAACAAGACTGCGCTTGGTCTCCACTTTTATTCTGATTATTCTTAGAACCTCTGGCACAATCAATCAGACAAAACAAAGACATCAAGGGAATAAACATTAAAGAACAGGAACATAAGCTTGCTTGCTATGCAGATGACATATTAATATACCTAGAACAGCCCACAAACTCCCTACCTGAACTGATGAATCTATGCCAAAAATTTAGGAAACTTTCTGGGTATAAAATTAATATGTCCAAAACTCAAATACTATAACTATAGCCCCCCAGCTCACTTGGTTGCTCAATATCCAATGAGATGGCAAGCAAAATCATTGAAATATTTGGGAGTTGTCATACCTAAAGACTTAACGAAATTATTTGAGGAGAATTTTGGTTCCCTGCAAAAGAGAATAGTGGATGATATCAAATGATGGAACATGATTCCCTTTCTAACTTTATACTCACGAATTGAATCCATCAAAATGAATATTCTGCCAAGATTACTATATTTATTCCAAACACTATCAATACAAATTGATCAAAGCCAATTTAATGAATGGGACAAAATTATATCACGATTTATATGGGGAGGGAAGAGACCAAGGGCTTGTTTTAAAACTTTACAATTACAATAAAAGACAGGACGATGGGGGCTGTCGTCACTAAAAAATTATTTTTGGGCTGCTCAGTTGAAGACTGTGATTAACTGGTGTGATATAAGCTATAAAGCACAATGGAAAAATATTGAGGAGAGCATGTTTTCTTTTCCAATACAAGCTGTCCTGACGGACTTAAACATTCCAAAATATATAGACAAGGTCTACAACCCTTGGGTGAAATGTACACTTAATGTATGGAGAAATGTTGTGAGGGAATTTAAATTGGAACTTGGCTTTATTTAAATTGGACTCAAGTTTTAAAAGTTGGTCTGCTAAAGGATTACCTACATTTGATAGTCTGATTAAAGACGGGAACTTAATTAGTTTTGATACATTGAAACAAAAATACAATCTGGAAAAGCATAATTTTTATCGATACTTGCAAATAAGACATTAAATTAAGCACAAGTGGATGTTACTGATGTGTACATGTGGGGATTTTGTGTCAGTAACATTAAACCTGACCAAGAAATCAGTTTAAAAAGTGCCTCTGTTACTCCTTTTGCTCGATGGAGGAGAAAGGTTAACACTGGATTTAATGGTAGAGGCGGAAGGCAGTTCTGACACACATCGGTTCCTGGTTTGAATTCTGTACCTCTTAATGTTTAGGAAAGCTCATTTTCCTAATGAGATAGTCGGGGGTTGGGTTCAGCTACTCTGAGAGAGAGACAGAGTGAGAGAGACTTCCTTGCTCCATTCTTCTTCATTTCACCCTAGACTGTGAATTTTCAGACAGACCAAAAGCTGTACTTATAGGGGGCTAGGTTTTCTCACAAACAGCAATGTATTTGAACTCCACTGACTTATCATTTTGTAGGCTATGTCATGAAGCATAACAGCAGCAAAATGTCAGGTCAAGTCAAAGTTTATTCCTATAACATATTTTAAACAAACTCAGTTGACCAGAGTGCAAGTCATACAATTTAGACACTATATATAAAAGTCACTAAATATACACAAAAAAATGACATAAAACTAGAGAATGCATTTCCTCAAAGTGAGGTGTGAATGCTGATGACAGTTCATAGACCGTATATCACTTTAAGATTGGAATTATGTATTTTAAATTTCTAAATGTCTAAACTGTGTGTGTTTGTGTGCGTGTGAAACTATCCGGTTGTTCAGTGATGACGCGACGAATCCTACTTCCGGGCCTAAAGTAGTCTGCGTTTAATATGGCTTTTGTGTTGTTAACATGTTTAATGTTATGTATTTTCTTCTATTTGATCTCAAAAAGCTCCT
>NW_024583095.1:109026-152923 GCF_018398535.1 Haplochromis burtoni | reverse complement strand
AGTGATCGTTTGATATATGGACCTGCAGCGGAGTTTAGACCCAGACACGGCTAGTGACGTCAGACTGAACAACCGGATACAGACTAAAAACAGAGGCTTTCAATTAGGTTAGTTGAGTAGACGTGCGGGACAATCCACCACAGATTCTAAAACTGACTGTAACTGCCCAGATATGAACCACCTGTCTGCTGAAGAACAGTCCGCCAATGAAAAACAAGCCTGAAGTTAATGTGCCAATCAGAATGACCCATCATTCCCATATATTTAAATTCACCATCTGAAAACAACTGCCAACAGCTTTCAGTGTTACTGCAGCAAATACTGTGACAAATCCCTGTGAAATCTGCCTCCGTACATTTGTTGAACAAAAGTTTCAAAATCAAGACCATAACCGTGAGGGTGCTGAGGACTTGTCCTACACAACGGTGTGTGTTTTATGTTCCTGATGTCAATAAAGTGGTCACATGAGCAGTTTAAAAAGTAGGGTCTTCCCTGCTGTTGAGACAAGGTCCTCACTGAAAACACTATCTAGTTTTTTATGTTCTATGCTTCAGTTAGAAGATTCATCCTCTACTTGGATCCACACATTTCTAAACATTTACATCCCTTAGCTTTGAGAAATGCACTGTTTAAAAGAAGAAAAACAGTCCTAAGTTTTGAGGGTAAAACGATGACTGTAGAGTGAAAACTGTGGAAACTGCAGCAGTTGAAAGACTCATTTTTGATTTTCCATCAAATATATCAAATTTGACCACATCTGCCTTTCTTTCAAGTTGACCTGAATATTTGTTGTTTTTACTGCAAGCACTTGGCAACTTCCTAAAACATGTTTATATATAAAATTACTTGATTTACCTTAAAAGTACATGCTGCTCAGATAGTGAGCTGCCGTGGTAGAGATTTGCGCTCGCAGGGTGCTTCTTCAGCATTCTGTTACTCACAGGCCAATACGATGACTCTCCACTAGGTGGAGCTGGTGTGCTTTATGTCTGAGCTCACAGGAGAAGAAGAATGAACCTTAACTCTTCCTGTTGAAGAGGACAGAGCAGAACACAGAAGTAAATGTTTATATGATGATACTAAAATCGCCCAATCAGGGAAGGTGACAGTGTCTGGGGCCGATGTTGACGCTCAGGTGCGTTTTGGGATCATCCGCAAAGTTTCTGGTCTCGTTCCCAGCTTTGAGGCACAACACCAGGCTGCAAAACAGGTATGTTGTTGCTTATTCATACAGCTGTGAGCTAGCCTTTGTAACAAAGTGTCATGAATTTGCAAATTTTGGGTTATGTCAGCAAATAAGAGCATAACAACTTGAAGAGTTGGTTCAAATACTGATTTATTTGTAGGTTTCGTTTTACAGATGTCTACCTGTCCTTGAAAGCCACAGTGAGTGCAGTGAGCTGCAGTCAGTAACTGTATAACAGAGTAGTAAGAGCAGTAGTTAATGATCAGCTGTGGTGGTGGTTGACCTGAAAGTTTTCTTCAGTCTGCAGCTGAAAAACAACCTCTTCTCTGCGCAGCATGTCCGGCTCACTTCGCCCGCTGGCTGCTGTCTGTCAGGTGACAGCCACCCCTGACAAAGAGGCCAACTTCTCTGCCTGCAAACAGCTGGTGGAGGAAGCCAAGCAGCGAGGGGCCAGCATGGTCTTCCTGCCTGAGGGCTTTGACTACATTGGATCCAGCAGAGAGGAGACACTGGCGCTGTCAGAGAGCCTGGCAGGAGACACGATCTCCAGATACACTCAGCTGGCCAGGTAAACACACAGCCTTCAGGCTCTTTTATCCAGCGCCAACAATGAAACGCACTGGAGAGATTAACTTCTCACTAACTGCTTAAGTGCAATGTTGGTAAAATCAGCTTGTTAAGGCAAAATGTGCTCTTGGTTTCATAGTGTGCATGAACTGGAGTCAACTGGAAACGTGTGGATAAGTATTTAAATCGCTGTTTCTTTCAGGAAGTTGGAGTTGTGGTTGTCTCTTGGAGGATTTCATGAGAGGGGACACGACTGGGAGGCTGACCGACGGATCTACAACAGTCACGTCATAATTAACGACAGAGGTGCTTTTCCGCTGTCTGCCCTCCCTCCCTTCCTGTCTCTGTTTAAAGCCCCTTTAAAATAAATCTAGTTCATTCACGCTGACACGCTGTCGTTTCCTCCACAGGTGACATCGTTTCAGTCTACAGGAAGTCCCACTTGTTCGATGTGGAGCTGCCAGAAAAAGGCGTGTCCCTCAAAGAAAGCGCTTTCACCATTCCTGGACCCTCCCTCGTGGCCCCGGTCCAGACTCCAATCGGAAAGGTGTCACTTTAAGAGATTTTAAACATGCAAATTAATTTTAATTCCTCTTATTAAATTAAACATTTAGTTATTTAGGGGTTCAAATGTAAGCTAAGGTTGCTATAATCATGGGAATCCAGTCAGAATGCAAAAGAAAGCAGTGATTCTGCAGCTGGTTTTATTTTACAGTCCTTACATGTGTGCCAGGTGAGGTCATTTAAGATAAAAGAAACTCAGAGAGGAAATGAGGGAAAGATGACAACTGAGAAAAAAGGTAAATGAAATAAGAATATTTACTACAGTTTTCATGCTGGTTTCACAGAAACTTGAAGTTTCTCTTTACATTTAATGTTAAATATCCACCAAAAGTAAGTCAGGGTTATTTATCCTACAAGGTCTTGTTTGGACTACTTCAAAGATGATGATTTGCAGTGTTTGAAACACCAAAGCACTGATTAAGTGCAGTAACATTAAGGTGGGCATGTGCACTTTGTGTTTCTACTGACCGTGTGCTTAATCCAGGTGGGCTTGGGCATCTGCTACGATCTAAGATTTCCTGAGTTGTCGGTCGCCCTGCAGAGGCACGGGGCTGAGATCCTGACATACCCGTCAGCCTTTACTGTAGCCACAGGAGCTGCTCACTGGGAGGTGAGCTGGCTCATTATGGGACAGCTGGATTGCTGAGAGATATAAACCAACATAAAAATGTCCCTTTAAATGAATTCACACTCAGGTGTTACTACGTGCCCGGGCAATTGAGACCCAGTGCTTCGTCCTGGCAGCGGCACAAGTTGGACGCCACCATGAGAAGCGCTCGTCATACGGACACGCCCTGGCCGTGGACCCCTGGGGCGAGGTGCTTGGTGACTGCGGGGAGGAGAAGCCAGGTTTGGTGCTTGTGGAGGTGGACCTGGGGAAAGTTAGAAGCACAAGGAGGAACATGCCGGTCCAGCAGCACCGCAGAGACGATGCCTTCTACCGCAGCCTGCCTCAAACCTGAGAGGAACGTGGGAGGTGTTTAATGATGGATCCACAAATCAGGATGTCTGTAACAGGCGGCAGAATAAGGTGTCTTTTTTTCACTTCAGACTTCAAGCATTAATAGGAGATCAAAAAGACATCATTGTGAGCTCAGAATCAACAAACCGAGGTGGTGGAAATTTTTCTTTCCTGTGTGGAAAGAAACCGTCAGTGTTTTTACATCAGTAGTTGACAGAAATTGAGGAAGTTCAAATTAGTTTTCTCTGCTCATGATGGAGAAATCTGAGATGTATTGATTTAAACTCTGAGTCATCAGTGTAGTAGGTCATCTTATTTCCAGTTATTAAAGCTCACTCAGCCTTTTAGCTCTTCCGATAAAGAAAATAATTCTAAAATCATCCCGCGAGTCTGTGACATTACTCCTTCTCATCAATAGGTGGTGCTGTTGGCCAATAAGAGCACAGGAAGGGAGGAAAGCAAAATCTTGCAGTAAGAGAAGATATTGTGAAAGATGTGATGAGAAACAGCGGGGTTAAAACTGAATTGTCTTTCACAGTTAATTTATTAAAATGTGAATTATCTAAAAACACGACACTGTTTGTTTTCTTGTGTTCACTAATAAAAAAATGAGTCTTTGCTTTTCTTCAGTGATGACTTGTTTCTGTCTGATGGGTCAAAATCCCAGCTCCAGCAAGAAACTTATGCATACAGTTAAACATGTATAACAGCTCTAAATATGAATATTAATACGAGCAGTCATGCACTAAGGTTTAATGCTTGTTGGTGTCGTTTTTTTAAATTGGAAAAAACAAAAAACACAGCATGTTTTCAGGTCCATGGGTGCATCCACAAATCTTTGCTTCATATTTGGGTAATATTCTTGCCTTATTTATTTTTGTAGGACAAAGTGACCACACAATAAAAACCCACATGCAACCAGAAACACACACAATCAAATAAAATCAAATATTAACTAAATGAACCTGGATGAACACATTCAAGAGGTGTAAAAAAACCAAAACAAAACACCTTTATTCTCAGAAATGTTTGGTTTTGAAAACATGACCAAACCATGAATGTAAGTTGTTTGTTTTTTTCTTAATTGAAGCCCAGTATTTTATTGAAGAACAGCTGACAGCTGAAAATCGTTGCAACTTCCAGCAACCTCTAAAAGCTTGAAATTCCTATTTTCATCATATACATGGCTGCTGTTAGGGAATACATATTTTCCCCAGGGATCGGTGTGATTGGTGTTTGCCAACCATTCTCCTAGGCCAGTGTGAGTGCGGCTTTAACCAGACAGACTGACAGAAAGAGGACAGAGATAACAATCCCGATCTGTCGCTCACCTGGAGTCAAGTGGGTAAGAGACAAAACACAACTTTACTTTAAAGTTGTGTTTTATTTTAATTTTAGTCAACAAGATTAATTTAAGGCTTTATTTGTGGATTTAATTGCCACTTTTTTCATTAACTATGTCCGATTATATTGTGTCCGTCCATCCCAGTGTCATGATTTGCTCTCTTGAAGGCCTCAGGGGAATTCCTTGACATCTGGGACAAAGTTCACTCAGACTGAAAAATGAGCTGGTTAGATTTTTATGGTCAAAGGTCAAGGTCATTGAAACTTCACTTCTTTCCACTGGTCCACTGGCCAGAAATGATGACTGTTTCTGGTGCAAGTAGTTTGGACAGCCATGTTTCTGCACACTCCTCGAATTTGGACATTTCACAGTGCACAAGCTTATCCACTGCATTGCATAACTTAAAACTGATTGAAATGGTTGAATTTTGTGATTAGTCGAACAACACACGTCTGTGCAGCAGCGCCTTCGGTCGTCTCTGTCTGTTCGGTTGCAGTGTGGGATGAATAATTGATCAGCTGCTTCCAGGCTGTTGTGCTATCACAGAGACGGTGGGTGGGAGCCGCTGTCCGCCGATGTCCGCCGCTGCTGCTGCTGGAATATGATGGGAACAGGAAGTGAACGTCACTGACACAGGAATGGGACTGAAAAAAGGAAAACACCACCAGGATGAGGAGAATGTCAAGCTCCTCGGCGTAGGAAACTAAACCCCGGCTTCAGCTCAGGAAAAGGATGAACTGCTGCGTCCGAGCTGGATTTGAGGCATCAGGAAGGTACGTTTGCTGTCATTTGCGGGTGCTGAGGTGAAGGTTAGCCAGCTGTGTGCTGGAGAACAGAGATGTGTGTTTCATCCTCCGAAGCTCTCCGTCCATCCACCCGTCCTCCTGTAGCTGTCAGATTCAGTGAACTTGGCTTCATTTCTCATCCTCGGCGCTGTCGAACAGGTGCTAGCGGGTTTGCTAGCTAGCTGTGGATACTAGCCTGGCTCCGCGTCGATGCCCCTTCAGTGGAAATTTACTGTTAGCCTGGCTGCACGTTTCACTGTGTTTTGCAAACAGTTTGCTGGAGTCAGGCCCTCGGGTTGCAGCTCAGGGTGAGTCTAGCCGGGGCTGTTGTCTTGTTGTTGTTGTTTTTTTCCTGTTTACCCTGTAATGCAGATGTAATAGTAGTGCACGCGCGGCTAACTGCCGAGCTCGTGTGGGTGCGAGAAAGGACTGTCGGTGCGATTCTGTTTCTGCCATGCTGCCTCTGACAGGGTTGTTTTTCTTCATTGGAGCCGAGGAAGCATCAGTGCGTCTGTACCTGTGCAGCTCTGGAGCTGAAAGCTGGCTTTTCCTTGTTTAATATTATATATAGGAGCATTTTTAAGCTATAACTCACTTACTAACTAACTGTCAGGGACTTTAAAAAAGTTGGTCTGCAGGTCAAGCGCTGCATCTTTACAGTGGTGTTGTTTTCTTTTCGTGCACCAGATAATTCAGCATGATGTTATTAAATGAGGTTTTCTCTGGGGTGTTTTCTACAAAGTGGAAAATAAATTTGAAAACTGATGAGTATTTTTTTTAGGCATAATGTCCCCAAATCACTGAAAGTAGTAGCTTTCAAAAAGTGAACGTTTTCAGGCTTTCTGTGAAGGGAAACGGATTTTTTTTGTATCCTTGATTATTTGAAGTTGACCTATTATGCTGTCATGTGCATGAAGTCATAATTGTGGTCGCTGTTATTTATCACAACCATACAGGTCAGAATTACAATACACTCACCATGTGCAGAAATGTTATGGTGATTTTAAACTGTTCTTTTTCCAGGCTGGAATGATTATACAGCAATGAGTTTAAAAACAAATCTTGGTTCACAAGTTTGAATTTACTTCCGATTGGCTCAAATCCATTCAAAATTACATATATATGTAAAAGCTGAAATATATACATACATTCCCACTAGTATTTGTTTAAATGTCCCTAAGCAAGTCACATCTCGATGCTTTTTGTAGTCATCAACAAGCTTCTGAATATTGGCTACTCTTCTTGGCAGAAGGTGTGGAGTCCATTTAAATTGGTTGGTTTGCTAGCATGGTCTCTGCTGTTAGGCGCAGTCCACAAATTTTCAATAGGGTTGAGGTCAGGACTTTGGGGAGGCTATTCCAGAAGCTTAATGTTAGCCTGATCGATCCAAAACCACATCTGAAGTGTGTTTGGGATCATCGTCGGTTTGGACACCCAAATGTGTCCAAGTTTTATCTGTCTTGCTACTGATTTCAAGTAAAGTTGAAGAATTCGGAGGAAGTTCTCCTTTATTATTATTCCTCCACTTTGTGTAATGTACCAGTACCACTGGCAGCAAAACAGCTCCTGAGCATGATGCTACCACAACTCCCTTTAATGCTGACGAAGAGAAACGACCAGTTTTAGTTGCTCATGATCACTAACAACAAGTTATTAAACCTTGGCCAAGTCAAGATAAAAATGTTGAAAAAGACTTAAAATTATTCAAAAACAAGAATTGGATGCATAAGTTTCTTGTTCTTTCTTGTTTTTTGAAAGAAATTAAAGATGTATGGTGGCAGCCCGGCGTTTAGCACTGTTGCCTCACAGCAAAAAGGTCCTGAGTTCAATTCCACCATTGGGCCAGTGTCTTTCTGTGTGGAGTTTGCATGTTCTCTCTGTGTCTGCGTGGGTTCTCTCCAGGCAATCCGCCTTCCTCCCACAGTCCAAAGACATGCAGTTAGTGGGGTTAGGTTAACTGGGGATTCTAAATTGCCCATAGGTGTGAATGTGAATGGTTGTCTGTCTCTATGTGTTAGCCCTGTGACAGACTGGCAACCTGTCCTGGGTGTACCCTGCCTTAGGAGAGCTGGGATAGGCGACTCTGATAAGGCTAATTGGAAGAGGATGGATGGATTAAACATGCATGTAGATGTATGCTGTACAACCATTTCACACTGGAGAAAGGCTGGAGCCTGTCCCAGCTACCATAGGGCAAAAGGCGGGGTACACCCTGGGCAGGTCGACAGTTTTACCCTGGATAGGTCGAGAGTCCAGAGACACGCAGTTAGTCTTTGGACTGTAGGAGAAAGCCGGAGTATCCGGGGAGAGAACCCACGCAAACACAAACTCCACACAGAAAGGTCCCAGCTTGATGGTGTATGAGTAAAAAAAACTTTTGGTAGAAAAATATTTTTAAGTGGATCTAATATTGAGTTTTTCAAATACTAAAAATGTTCCTCATCAGGAACATCTAGTTATGAAATCCACCGATTGCATGGTTGATAAATCATGCAGTTTTTGGTTGTGTTTAACTTCCTGAACTGTAACGAATGATCATCACAAATGACCTAATAATCATTTTTTTAACTGTTTTTAAGCAACTTTCAACACTTCAAAAGACTGAATTCAAAATAAATATATAGACAAAAATAGTGAATCCCCACTTTTACAAAGCTGGAATTACAATATGTACTAATCAGTAATAATACTTTTAGATTTCTTTTAAGTCAACTAAACATTTCTCCTGTAAAAATCATGTCAAACACATGATGTGAAATGTGGGATGCTGCAGACACACAGATATTCTGTGTGATTATGAGCCTGATCATGATCAACATTCATATTAATATTCATTTTTATTCTATTCACGTAGCTCTGACATTAAGTTGTTGACAAAGTGACCTTGACATTGAAAAAATTCTTAATATTATGCATAACCTATCTATCTATCCACTTAGCACTTTAATTCTTATTCTTATTCTTATTTTTATATTTTTATGACAGTATGTTGCACTGAAGCACCGCAGCAATTTCCTAATGTTGTAAACCTGCTCAACATCTGGCAATAAACCCTTTCTGATTTCTGATTTCTGATTTCTGAACCTCATGGTGATGTTCCCTTACTCTTGTATATCCATCTGTGTTTAAAAACCCGGTGTGTGTGTGTGTGTGTGTGTGTGTGTGTGTGTGTGTGTAATTTCTGATTAGCCGGTAGTCCCGTCACAGCACAATCAGCATCTGTGGCGCTTTCACTTTTTCCACCCTGGCAGACACAGACAGGTCAGACCAAAGGCGCTGCAATGCTCTTTATCTGATTTGCTCTCTGCTGGGTTAATCAGCACTCACAGCAGCTCGTTCAACTGTTTCTCTCCCTCCTATCCACTTATGACCTGGACTGTAAGCTTTGCTGCTTGCTATGTTGTAGGTCAGATTACACACACTGCCTGAGACTGGTTGAACATTTACAAATCCTGCTAAGTCTCAGTTTTGTCTTCTTCCTTACAAGAAAAATACAGCCTGTGTCTTTAGTGAGACTTTTAGTCTCACTTTTATTTAGTGAGACTTGTTTTCATTGTTATTGACAGTAATAGAAGTAGTATTAGTGCTTTTGACTGCTGAGTATATACTTTTCTGTCAAGTTACTTCCGTGTGTGTGTGTGTGTGTGTGTGTGTGTATTCAGCAACCAAAATACAATCACTTTCAAAGTGAGGCCTGCGGTTTATACACAATTGATGACAATTAATTTAGTTTTTTTTTTTAGGTAAAGATTTACTGATACTTCAGTGAACTTATAAATAAAAACTGTCTGTAGTTGGAGTGCAGTCCCTCAAGCTGCCGACCTTTTACTGGTAGAGTCCTCCACACTACATTAACTCTCCTGCTAGCTACCAATACGCCACTGCTGACGTGCTGTGTAGTAAACAACATGCAGTTCAGTTCCAGTTCGGGTTTATTTATGTAGCACCACTTCACAATAATGTGTATGTGCATACAGAACTTATTTTGACTGTGTACCTTATGACAAATTTAGCTATTTATTGGTCATTTTAATTTGTTTGTCTGGAACAGGTCGCTCTTGCAAATGACACATTGGATCTCAATACGACAACTTGTATAAATAAAGGTTAAATAAATAAATACAACTTTGAATTCCTCTGTGGTCCTTGTGCTATCAGCACCTGTATTAATCTGTTGTTATTGAATCACATATTTGTTCTTTGTGATACAAAACTCGCTTTGGAGAAATGCATATTCTGCTCCCACCGTTTGAGAAACTGGGACCCGATCAATACTGAGTTTTAGAGGCAGTCAAGCTATTATTCATGCTTTTATTTCCTCTCAATTAGATTACTGCTGTGGCCTTTTAACAGTTATCAGTCAGAACACCACTTAATAGATTTCAATTTGTTCAAAATGGAGCAGCACGAATTCCTGCAAGAGCAAAGACAAGTGAACATAGTAGACCAGTTTTAAGGACTCTGCACCGGCTGCCAGTTTGTTTTAGAAGTATGTTTAACTCTACTGTTAAAGCCTTTCATTGTCCCAGTATTGGCTCTGCAGTCACCTCCTGACTCTTCTGCACCGCCTCTTTAATGCAAAACACAACTGAGTGTTTGCTGTTAGCCAGGCAGGCAGAAGAGCCTGAACTTCACAACTATCTTCTTTTTCGTTACTGTTTTTTATTTTTTAACAATTGTTTGTTTTATAACGTCTAACTTTTACATTTTTAGGTTATTGTTAGTTTATCCTTGTCTGCTGAGTCACACTGCAAATACTCTCAATGCTGTGCTTCAGTCTTCACTGGTCTGTTTGAAAATGTAGATTTTAAATAGATATGCAGATTATGTCTATAGCTCACTATAAGATAAATAACTTTATTATTATTAATCATACTTTTATAATCATCTGCCAAACACATTGTCTACTTCGTATAGTTTTCTAAGTACAGATTTAATGTTATAAACTAGGTACATGTAGTTTGAACCGTTGTGCCTTTAAGCTAAACCCAGTCACACAGACCTAGAGACGGGTTGGTGACTATCTGGCAACCACCGGTCTCTAGGGAAAAGTGAGTATTCCCCAGCTGACACGTTCACCATCAAAGTAAAGATGTGCTTTCCTGCAGCAACCAACATGTTTCCATAGGTGCAGCTTTTACTTTGAAGGCAAATATTTTGCAGTTTGTGTTGCATCTTTCTCAGGTTCTCAACTGCTTGTAGAGCAACTATTGAGCGTTTGCAGACAAGTCTGAGTCCTCACTGCAGACTACAGGCAACCCAGGCCACCTGCCACTGACCAACACAGTCACAATCACAAGGAGGTTTTCAGTGCAGCACTTCTTTGCAACTGGTCTTTAGGTCAATGTGCCTGGGCCTTTAGCAGTCTTCACAGACACTGCTATCAACTTTTAGCAACACTAGCCAACTGGGGAGAGAATACACTTTGCTTTTTGGGGGGGCTTTTTCCACTTGTAGCTGGTGGCTGCCAGATAGTCTATAGCCCTGTTTGACTACGGCCTATCTGATCAAATATATTATCACTGATAGTAGTAGTGTTATTATAAGTATTACCCTTATTACATTTTACTTTGACTGCTCGTTAAATAATTATAAAGTATTTTGGAAACAATCATTTCTATTGGGTGTAACTTTGGTGCTGAAGTGGCAGAAAAATGATGATATAAGTTGATTAAATGATAGTCGTCTGTTTCAGTAAACTAATAACTGCTTACATTTATTATATGTGCATGTTTGGCTGTATATGCGTGTGTTATTTTCTCAAATTGACTTCCCTGCATGACTTCACACCTTCAGCCATCAGTGTCAGTGACACAGTCAGAGCAGTTGGCTGCTTGTTGCTGAAGTGCTGTTAATTATGATGAGTGAAAGCCCCGTGCTGTGCTGGGCTGCTCTACATCGGATGTTCACGATCCATATATCGACCGCCCGCTGCCTATGATAGATACGCATGTCAAGTCCTCTCTGTGAAGGAGGTACGAGCCCGACCGTTAGGAGGAGGGTAAAAAGCTGAGTCACATCTCAGCAACAGTCGCCTGGGCAACACCTCCATAGTGACCGGCTGAAGAAAGATAAGGTCCCTCGCTGCTCAACTAGTTGTATAACATCAGCAGACCCTGCAGCATTTTGTTGCTGCGCTGCTGATTATGCCGCACTTATCAGCTTACCCTCAAACAGCGAGCTGCAATCTGAGTTGCTCGGTTGCAGCTCGTAAATAATCAACACCCTCCGGTCTCCCTGGTGTAATTATTGTTTTGATTTCTGTTGCAGAGAAAGAGGGGAAACTTGAACAAGTACACTGCAGACTGTCATAATTATAGCTATCACATGGCACTAGCAGAGCTGAGTAAAAGAAAATACGATGGTTAGAAGTGAAGCTGTCCATCATTAAGAGACGCAGCAGTGTGGTTCATCTCATACGTGCATTTTATTGTCTTAGCTTGCGATGCTTCGTGAGTCAGCACCCCTGCTGTGCTTAGATGTGCGCTTTATTTAAATGCCAGAATTGGCAGAGTATGGATCCAAGATCTTGGCAGTTTTTATGTAACTGGAGGTCAAACAGCGAAGAGAAAACAATCTCTGCCTCAGGGTTGTTTCTGCAAATAGGCTGAATTGAATTTCCTGACCGTACTGATTTGATAAAGCTCAAAGGGAAATCCCGTCTCACAGTGAATGAGTGTGATTGTTGGCTCGGGGAAAGTTTGTCTTTTCTTCTTTCCTCACATTGTGGAGCTGGTTCCAGTGAGGATTACTGCTCTGTAGCTCCACCGTTGGCCTTTGCAGAAGGCTGTCGTGTGCTGTCATAACAAGTGTCAGCGTTTGCTTGTTGGAGGTGAGAGATTTTCACTACAGAACAGCGTCTGAAGGGAGGGGGGCAGTTATGAGAAACATGTTTGTGTGGTTCCTGCGGGTGGGTAAGAACGGGATATTTAATGACTTAGCATTTGTATTTGATACATTTTGATCAGTTTGCATTTTATCATGCAAACTGAGCGGGATAGACGATGATAAATTGTGTATTAGTGCACAATTATTAATTGTGATGAGTAATAATTGAAAATTGCAGATCTGTTGCCGTCTGCTGTACATATGGAGAAAATGACATTAAAGAAATTCACGTGGATGCCTCCACAAATCGTGAGGTAGGTGCTGCCAGATAGTGATTCAACTGCCAAATGCCATAGGCAGAAACCCTGAAACCAGAAACCTCACCCTGCAAGCCTTCACCAATCTGTCTGAGAATGATTGAAGTCAATCTGAGGCGGACCACGATTGTTGGAAACAGGTTGCCACGTGTCGCATGTTCCACCTCTGGGTGACCAGTTGATCATCACAGGCTACGTCCACACGTTTCTCTCGTTTTCTTTCCGTTTTGGCCCCCTGTCCACACTGAGACGGCATTTTCCCCAAGGAAAAACGCAGCGTTTTGAAAACGCATTCATTTCAAAACGGAGCTGCCCCGTCGCAGTGTGGACACTGCCCTAAAAAGATGAATATCAGTTTGTACATGCTCCAGATAGCTTTTCTTCAAATTCTTTAATTCTCACTCACTTGTGCGCATGCGCACAGGACTGAAACGTAAGCGGTTTGGGCCGTTTCAATGTGGACGCACAACTCTGTGAAAACAACTGAAAACGCCAGTGTGGGCGCGGAGCGTTTTCAGATGAAAACGCAGTTTTCAAATCTATCCGGGCTAGTGTGGACGTAGCCTCAGTTACATCGAAGCAGTTGCCAAATGTGACAAAAAATTCAATGCAACCACCGCTGCAGGGCGTGGAGAAGTACCTCATATGGTGCTGTTGAATGAAGGCTAGCAAGATAGGAGAGAGATGCTTGATGAAAGGCTCACTGCAGAGGCAGCTAATTATTTCTCTGTTGTTTATATGCACACAGCCAGGTTACTTATTTGATCTATATTTATTCTTTCAAAAAGCCGTTGTGTGTGTGTCTTGGGCGATCGTGGCTCAAGAGTTGGGAGTTCGCCTTGTAATCGGAAGGTTGCCGGTTCGAGCCCCGGCTTGGACAGTCTCGGTCATTGTGTCCTTGGGCAAGACACTTCACCCGTTGCCTACTGGTGGTGGTCAGAGGGCCCGGTGGCGCCAGTGTCCGGCAGCCTCGCCTCTGTCAGTGCGCCCCAGGGTGGCTGTGGCTACAATGTAGCTGCCATCACCAGTGTGTGAATGTGTGTGTGAATGGGTGGATGACTGGTTGTGTAAAGCGCTTTGGGGTCCTTAGGGACTAGTAAAGCGCTATACAAATACAGGCCATTTACCATTATTTATTTCTGTGAACCACACAATTCCCTTCATTGTTAACACAACCTCAAAACATGCTGTGACCACCAGCTGTGATTCACACACAAAGACTTTCAGCAGTGCGGTGTGCAGAGGTTAAGATGGGCTTCATTTTTGGGGCGAATTTAAGGACGATGCCACTTAATTGTGACAGGCCCAGTTTGACTCTGGCCTGCAGTGGAAAGCTGGATCTCCCGCTATTCCCCTTTTCCCCTGTCTACTTTTACACTATTATATTCAATCTGGATCCAATGACAGAATCTGTATCACTGATGGACATATGGTTATTTTAAAAGTCAATCTAGAGTTCCACAGTGAGTTCCAGTATCCCAATACTTAATGAAGAAAAGAAACACTTCCTTATAATCCTGAAAAAGCAACAGAGCGGGGGAAAACCCTCAAACTTTATGTCAGATATAATCTGACAAGAGAAGATAGATGAACAATAGCGGTGCCTTCCCCGCTGTTTTTATCTTAAAACAGAGTTTTGTGCACCTTGAAGTCTAAATTTAACTGGTTTCAGGAAGTAATATGAAGAAAAGCACTGTGTGGAGAAACACCCGTCAGGAAATGAACGACTTTAGCGTGAAGCAACGTAGGAACTACAGGGCTGACTAAGCATGTTTTACTTCTGGCCATAATTCAGTCAGTGTTATCCAAGCAGGGAAAAACACACACACACACACACACAGAGAAATCAGCAGTGGTCAGAAAGAAGGTTTCAGCTCTACGCTACTTTTCTGTCTTGCTCTTTTTTTTTCTTTTTTCTTTTTTTTTTGTCTCAATAAAAAGTTAACAACACAGACTGAGTAGGAAGTTTAGCTGCTGTAGAAGAGCTAATGTCTGCTTTAAGCCCAAATCTCCTTTCACAAGCGTGTTGGATAAATATAGAGCCACCTGTGCATCCTTGATTAATAAAGACCCTCCATTATTCAGCACCAGGCTGCTGATATTCCATCTTTCCCCATTACAGCGTGGCTCATCATGTTTCGGGGTACATATTTCTATTAATAGCCGAAGGTCACCTTTAATCTTCAGGACCCGCTGCACTGTCATCGTGTGTGGGGCCTGGTCAGGATCACTTTTGGTTTGGTCCTGAGTCACGTTTGTGGTTACGTATTGAGGTGTAGTTTCCAACTTTTCCACAAGGGGGCGAGATGTAAGAGCAGGTGGCGTGCAGTGGCATTGAACAGGCTCTGTAATTTTCCCCCCAGCAGGAATATTATCATAATCGTGCTCTCATTGTGGAGAGGATACCCATGTGTCATTTTAATCCCTCAGTCTATAAATAACCTTCACTTGGCTGCGCTGCGGGTGGAAGGGCCTTCGGTTTGGTGCATCATCTTTGCCAGATAAATCACCAAATCACTTTTATTGTCACGTCACATGTGCAGGTACACTGGTACAGTACATGCGAGTGAAATTCTTGTGTGCGAGCTTCACAAGCAACAGAGTTGTGCAAAAATACAATAACATAAAACAAGCAAAATATAAGAATGGCTACATCTGAGAGTAATAAATGTACAATATAAGAGTGTAGCTGTTGCTTGGGGGAGCTCGCGACAGGCTGCCATACTCGGCGCCATCTTGGTGTATCAAATAATTAAGATTTAAAATTTTTAGTGTTGTCTGAAGAAAACAAGTAGGCTAAGAAACAAAAATAAAGAAATGTCTCTTATTCATATGCCAAACACCATTGAAACATTGGGCATACAAAACAAAATAAAGCTTTTACACAAAAAGGGAAAAAAGACTTTAGACGAGCGTTATGAAGAAGTAATAATATAGGGTTGTTAGGTTTTGGGGGGTTTTTGTGGTTAAATGACCCATTTAAGTCTGAAAAATAACCCCAACACTGGGATTTATTGATGGACTGAACTCTGGAGTTAGAGGCTGGAGGTTTCTTCTGCTCACTGCGCCTCAGGTCTGATTTGTTGCTTTGCCACATCATTGCCATGAAGGGTTCACTTTGGGTCACGAGCTGATCATCATCTTCATCATCGTGCGTTTTTCTCTTCTCATTACCCGCTGTCAGCCTGCATTCATCTTTCAGCTGAATGGATGTCTCATCCCTCTCGTCTGCAGAAAGAAATTAATGGCTGCAGATGGTTTATCACGTTGGAGTTTTATCATATCAAAGCTACGCTCTGCAAAACGCCAACAGATTAAATGGTGTAATATCTTGTTATCTGTTTTTATATTATTCAGTTAGTACAGATGGAGATACAAAGCATGTGTGATGCATGAAAAAGAGAGAGGGTAAAATTTTCTGTTTGGGGTGGGATAAAGTGTACTTGCAGACCCATGACGTGTGTGGATGTGTGACAGTAGAGGATCATGTGAATAAGTCTCCATTCACACTGGACTAGAGACCAGTCTGCAACCATTTGCCATCCACTGGTCATGAAGTAATGATGGGTATTCTTCGACCAGTTGCGAGCCCCAGTCACACAGGTCTACAGACCATTCGGTGAATGTATCAACCATCCAAGCGTTGCTGTATTTGATTCTGATGTGTTTGTTGTGCCCGTCCATCGTTGCTATTTACCTGCTAACATACCACCCTGCTCACCTGTGCCCCTCATAGCCTCACTTCACCATGTAGACTCTAATCAAGCACAATATGTATAACTCCACCACTCCCCTCCTTATCACCCAGGGTCCCGGCGCGTTGCTAAATGGAGTCGGAGCAGCTGTACCACAGAGGTTACTGCAGGAACAGCTACAACAGCATCGCCAGCGCCAGCAGCGACGAGGAGCTGCTGGATGGAGCCGGCGTCATCATGGACTTCCACACCACTGAGGACGACAACCTGCTGGATGGGGACGCTGCCTCCCCAGGTAGGGAGTACGGGAAATTCTTTTCCAGCGCTTTGATTGGTCAGAACCTGGACATCTTGAGCTTCCCTTCACGAATCCCCCGACCCTCCTTTCCTTGAACTCTCAGTGAGCTTCCCCATCGTTGCCATCTCACGGCTCTCTGTTGGTCTCTGGGTGTGAGTCATCGCACTGCTGACGCTTGTGTGTGCTTCTGTCTTGTGCCACCGCCACCCTCATCTTCATCATCATCATCAACTGTTCTCTATGTCAAACCCTGGAAAAACTTTCTCTTAAACCATCCACCCAGCATCATTGTCCTGCTTCCATTTTCACCATTGAAGACAAAGAACTTTAACTTATCTTATCTCGTATTCACTTTCTAGATTTTCTTTAAGAACCATTAACTTCTTCCTGTTTTCACCCATGAAAATTTCTGGAGCTGTATTACCAAATATGATAGTTTTCATCAATTAAATGTAACAGAAGTAGCAAACATGTAAAACAGACATGGTACTTAACTGATTATCAATATCGTCCAATTAAAACTGAGTTAATTAGCTGTTTTGTAATCATATGTAAGGCAGTTTCAGCAGCTCCATGTAGTTTTTTTTTCTTCCTTTGTTCATTTGTTGCTGTCTCTGCATACCACCTTATTTGTAATTGTTGCTCTGTTGCGAGGTTTTATAGTTTGTCCTCGTCTAGCATCCTGTTTATCTTGCCGTGCTGTTTCCCTCGATCAGTTTGACCTTATCACCTCTTTAATGTTCTTGCTTCCTGTTTCCTAAAGTGTGCCTCGTTGCATGTTGTCATTTCTGCTTTTGTGCGTTCTCCTCCTCCTTTCATCCCTTGGCACATGCAGACGTTCCTGTCAGGTAGCTGTTAAGCGGAGGTGGTGGTAGTAGTACTGTCATGTGGCAGAGCGAGTTGATTGGCTGTGTTTTGCCAAGTTGGAGCAAATGTTACAGTTACTTAATTACTTCAATCACAGACAGCGCTGAATGTGATCTCTGTGCCAAGCTGCCACGTTTCATAATTCCCTTCATGCCTATCATTTTTCAGCGCGGTCACCCGCTTCTCAGTCAGTCAGCGTCTCAGTGGTGCTCCGACTCGCTTATCCCCATCAGCACCCAATCCGCAGCTTCCTGTTTTCTCTTCCTCGTCTCAGTAAATATGCTGATTCGTTTAATTTCTTACTCGCAGCTGATCAAACAGAGAGCGCGCGTCGTGCTGAGGATGGTGTCAGAGGTGTCGGCCGAGCTCGGCTCTCCAAATATGAGCCGCTCGTGTTTAGTCAGGATATCGCTGCGCTGAAGCGGTGTCTCTCTTTGAATGCAGAACGAAGACTGATTTTGGCAAGCTAGTGTGTTTATGCAGGCGATAAAGGCACCGCATTCAGTTTCAACCCTGTTTTGAGTGTTTGTTTAGCACAGAGGTCATTTTCCCTCTTTGATAAAAGGATAATTAGGATCAACTGTTTCTATTTGATACATTTCTTGAATTGCAGATGGCTTAAAATGAAGATGCAGTACACGACAATAATTGTTTTCTTTTTTTTTGGTAAGCCTGTGCTGAAAGCAGAATCCTGACTGTCATCTTTCTTTTCTGTGGTCCCGGTGATTGCAGCTCTTCTTGCATACTGAATAGTGCAGCCGTGCATCTCTGCCACTTTTCCTGCTCCTTCTCCTGACTTTAAATCTGCAAAGTAAACACTAATACCTGTAGCCAAGCATACACACATACCCTAAGAGTCAGTCTAAGTAAAGGTTGAAAGGTTTCAGAGGGGAGTTTCCCTTTAGTAAAGTAAAATGTTGAGTCTTGACTGAGCATTTTCATTATTAAACAGTGAAACTGAGGGTGACCAGGCTAGTCAGAGGAGAGACACATGACTTTTAACTGCATGGGCGACCAGACAAGAGGGAGCTTGTACGGAACAAGATCAGTCTGGCTGGCTTTGTTGTAATGATCATTAGAAATAAGTAAATCAAGTTTGGCTGGATGAAACAAAAGTATCCTGACAGGATCTTAACAGGAGCAGCAAAGGCATCAGCTGTAGAGCTGATTGCTTGGAGCATGATTTATGTCTGCAGGTAGGTTTAGCATGCTAACACGTGTCATGGCTATTACACAACCTGATATTGTTCGTTATCAGGATTTCTTCAGTCACTGGGACTGAAAATCATGTTTATATACAGTTTTGAAAGACTGCACATGGGAGAAGTTTGCCTGCAGGGCTTTTTGTAAAAAAACAAAAACAGAAAGGCAAATTAATGTGTTACCTAAAGACCTATTTTAGAGCAAATCCCCTTCTAAAAATAAATGTGTAGTTTACACCCATCCATAGGGGCTAGAGCTTATCCGAGCTGTCCGGTCGGGATTCTGTCGCAGGGCCAGCGCTGAGTGATGCACAAGCATTTATAGTTACCAGCTGGAGAGAACCAATACAGGCACAGGAAGAAGATGTGAACCCAGCCAGTGGATTTAAACTGAGGAACTTGTTCCTGTGAGCAGTGATAGTGCTAACCACTGTGCTGCACCATGCAGTTCATTTTCTGCCTAAAACGAAATAGTGATTGATAACTGCTTTTCTTACAGCATTTTTTTTTTAAAAATTGTTATAAAATAGTCTTTGTTTTATCTTAAAGTAATGTTGGCAAATTTAGGGGGTTGGTTTTGCTCCTTAGCAAAGTCAAGCTCTGAAAGCGACCTCTAGAACACAGCTCGATCCTTTTTTCTTTGTAACTCAAAAACACTGCTGCACGTTCCCGGGTAGACCCTGGTCAGTTCTGCGTGTGGCTTATTTAGCCAAAGTCACAAATACATAACAGTGGCTATACTGACCACACCGTTTACAGTTTAACTGCTGTTTATGTGCACTGCCACCATCTTGGATTGTTAAGCTGGGGTCAGTGGGGTTGCTTTGACGCTCCAAGTTGGAAATCTGACTTGAGGGCATGTTCCAGCCGTAAATTTCCACTTCAAAAGAAACCATCTTTATATGGAGCACACCCCTTCCACTTCAACATGAGCTACACCTTAGTGTTTCTCACTGAGCCGCAAAGCTGTGACATCACAATGTTGTGATTGGACAGTTGCAGTGATGGCGCTGGAACAGCAACACTGTATATATTGTTAGAAAACTACGAACACAGTGACATCGGATACACAATTACAGCACTGATGTTAGTTTTTGCTCTGATTTAGCATTTTGACATGTTAGCTTATTAGTATAAAATTCTGAACATGTTTTATAGATATTAGTATATTAGTGTTCGTAAAATAGCCCACCCAGTATTTTTGATGCAGGTAGTAAAAGTAATATTTAGGAGATATGGCCTGATAGTATTATAGTTCCTTAAATGTCTTATAGTACATTTTATAGTAATTGTTTGGTATTGCTTGGTGTATACCAATCCAGGGTATATACCAACCATGGAGCTGGATCATTGAAGTCACTGAAATTCATCCTGTGTGGAAATATTGAGGATGGCTCTGAGAGTTGTCGTCTTTGTCTCGTCTCTTTATGTGCAGAGAGTAGCAGAGGGTGTGTTTCAGGTACTGAGTGTTTATATAAGAGGGTTTGGCTTAAAGTTCCGTGTCTTCAGGTTCTGTTGATGTACTCTGAACGTGGTGAAAAGGTGAAAGCATAAATTAACCTTAAGCTGTCACCTTTTGTGTTCTCACTGCTGCTACAAACAGAAAACTGTGAGAGAAAACACTAATTATACACTAATGACACAGTCAGACAGAGAAACCCTTTTCTCCCTTTAAGAAAGCTTTAATAACTAACAGTAATTAACAGCTAATGACTGGCTTCCTTTCCACATTGATATTTTGGACCATATTGTAATGCAGCACATTACTACAGGCCTGAGCTCCACCTACCTGACTCGTCATTCATGCTTTGTGTGTGATAGACGTGGAACAGCATTCCCATGAACCAGTCTTGGTGCGAGCGAAGGAAATCTCTGGATGAATGCCTTTCCTTGAAGTTGGTGTGCTGCCCGTGTCTGCTTCTCTGTGCTATTTTTACGTGAGGGGTGGGTTCATAGAAAACCCCGTAAAACCCTCCTCTGAGCTTAGACTGCAGTGTGACCAAGGAGCCGGATCACTCGGTAGTCCCATGGAATGTTGGGAGTGAGACTTGTTGCACTGGACTTTTACTGGAACACATTTTATGGAAACCTGAGAGACTTGTTGTGGTTTTGCTGCTTTGAAGTGCTGACGAGGGCTTTTTTAAAGGAGGGAGGTGACAAACTATGGCTGATATCACCTGTGCCACTGCTGAGCAGCGATAACGCGGCGTGACAAAAGGTAAGGGGGCGTGAAGGTAAAAGGATTTCAATTTGTGAAATCCTAGAATAACACATGTTAAGCCTGAAACCAAAAAAGAGGGAACTGAGTCTGGTTTTGGTTTCATATAATAACACGTGATTACACCGAGTTTACAAAACATCTTTGAAACATAGGGACTGATTCTTTTTGGATTTTACCCGTGACATTGTTTTCAGTTATTTTGGAGATGTTTAACCAGTAATGTTGAGTCATAGTGCCTAAGTTCTGGGATGTCCAGATAATATCTCGGGTGATTTTTGTTTTTGTTTGTTTTGGTCTGTGTCTGCTGTTCTGACGTGGTTGACGCTTTGTTTTTGGTTTTTATTCAGGATTCAGTTTCTTTTGCAACCCTCATAAATGTTTCATTTTCTTCTTGGATGCTAAAGGCAAGACAGCACATCAGTGCCCAACTACTACATTCTGCTTTCTTTCTTTCCATCCATGGACTGACAGAGATTTCAGATAAAAACTGGTGTGGAAAGTTTTCTTTATCATTTTAGGATGTAAGTAGAGGTGTACTGTGCTGGCTGAGGCTCTAGGCTTTTCAAAATGCTTTTTATTGGCTTTTATTGGCATTCTTCATGTGTAGTGCGTCTTCAAGTGAGGTTTTACAACTTCACAGTGTCACGGACAGCAAATATTGATGCACTTCAGAAATGAATCAGTCTGTTGTGGAGTAAGATTTCAACGTGGATGTTAGTGACTCAAACTAAACAGCAACATATTAATGACTAACCTTGTGCTGTGGGTGAGCTCAACTCTTGGCTAAACATGAATGTTTACTGAGAACAGTCTAACCCACATCCTACATCCTTCCTGTGCTAATGTGTTTTACATTGGTGTAACCATAGCTCTACTGCTGGTCACAAGGCAGCAGATATACGCTAACTAGCTCAATTTCACTAGCCTTCAAAAATGTTGCTAGCATTTACTTTTCTGTCTTTGTTTACGTCCACTGTTTAATGTGTCACAGTGCTTGTTTGCCTTTCGGATTTGAAGGAGCTTTGCACTGAAGTTTTTGTCCTCGCTGCTGAGGGTTCAATTCCCTGCCTGGCCATTTGCATGTCATCCCTTGACCTCTATACTGTTACATATATGGTCATTATGTGGGGTTTTTGGCCGTTTTAGTCCTCCCTGCAGAGACTAGGCAGATCTAATGGGGATTTGATTTTCCTGAAATAACGCACATCAGTCTTAAACAGGAACGGGGAAAAGTAATCCCGTTACTTTACTGATTACTTATTTTCAAAAGTAATTAATTACTTAGTTGCTTTTTAAAAACACGATTTACAACCTGAATAGGTGATAAAGCGATAGATCTTTCAGCCCAATTCTACTTTTCTGCATAATCCATCATACAAAATGTAATCAAATGGAAAGGTCCCTTTTTAAAACTTGTTTTATTTGTTTTAACCTTTTAACTTTATGCATCAAGCAAAAAATTAATTATATGCAACATTCTCTGACTGGAAGAAATTTGTTTAACAACATCAGCCCCTCTGATATGACATGGTCCAAAAAATAAATAAACTGTGGCCACAAAATACTACTTCGTGGGCACGAAATGGGTATAACGTGC
Source organism: Haplochromis burtoni (assembly GCF_018398535.1). Lineage (NCBI taxonomy): Eukaryota > Metazoa > Chordata > Actinopteri > Cichliformes > Cichlidae > Haplochromis > Haplochromis burtoni. Next base: position 130,490 of record NW_024583095.1, on the reverse strand, counting down.
CCACGAAGTACTATTTCGATGGCACTGAAGGTTTTGTCCTCGCTGCTGAGGGTTCAATTCCCCGCCTGGCCACGAAATACTATTTCGAGGGCACGAAACAGGTATAACGTGCGCACGAAATGCTAATTTGTGGGCACGAAACACTTGACCGATAACCGCGATCCTTCCCAGGCCCTTGCAGTTGGTTGACAATAAAATCTATTATTTAGGTAGCAATTACGTCTGTAAAGCAACGTGGCTCTCAATATCCTGTTTAAATGTCTCTCCGTAATAATGGTTCCTTGCATTGCAGGTTTTCAAAATTCATTTGTAGCTCATTCCCAGCCTAAAATAAAACTCAATCATACCGTCTCTGTCCATGGTGTATGGGTTTAGCCTACTCTTATGCCTATGGTTCTACGCAACTGTGATGTGCGCACGTCATCTATTTCGTTGCCACAAATGCGTAATTCGTTGCCACGTTATACCCAATTCGTGCACGCAAATTAGCATTTCGGGCGCACGTTATATTATTTCGAGGGCACGAAGTAGTATTTTGTGGCCACAATTTATTTGTTTTTTGTTACAAGTAACGCGTTACTGCCCATCTCTGCCATAAACTATTAAAAAAATTAATATTAGTCCGACTTTATTTTTTTATCATTAATTGATTTAATTAACTGCCATATGATACAAAGAAAAGCAAGAAATATTCACAGTTGGACATTTTGGCTAAGAAAACTTAATTAATCGTAAATCTCTGGTCAAATTTGTTGCTAGTTAGCTATTTTGTCTTTTTTAAAGGATGGTGTATGTGTTTCACTCCATACGGCTCTGTAAAAACTTTCTTTTATCCTCCTTACTGCAGTGCAGAGTGGAATTTTCCGTTTTGGAGCTCACCAACTCCACCGCTTGTAAAACACACGCACACCCCTGTGACCCGACACTATGGTTTCTTCCGTAAGAGGCACGGCTCACTGATCTCCCTTAGCAACTAAAGCGGGTAGGGCCGACCGGCCTGTGATCGTCTTCCCCTGTGTATGATGACATCATCAACTCTAGCAGTCAGCTGCTGCAGTGAGGAGCGAGCGAGGAGGAAAAGGAAGGGAGGGAGGACTGTGCGCGCTCTCTAACACACACAGGCACGTTTTTCCGCTCAAACAGACACGCGCGCTCTCTCTCTCACACAGCCCCATTTGTCCTCCTCTGGTAAACATGGCAGCGGGAGCAGCGAATGGCACACGCAGCGAGCATAGCGTAATGAAACTGAGCACGGTTTAGTTTAGCCTCATCTAGACTGTCAACATGGAGGAGGAGGACGCGGCGGCCGATCCCTATTTGCCTTACGACGGGGGAGGTGACACCATCCCCCTGCAGGAGATCCCTAGAAGAGGTAACGACACGTCTCCCTCTCTCCCCCCCTCCCTCTTGATTCCCTCCTTTTATAACGCTGCTGCGATAACATAGGTCGACCTCCTTCTGCTTGTACACTCGAGTGCATGTATCCATATGGCAGGTGGAGCAAACGACTGCCTCCTCTGCTTTATGGACCACAAGCTGCCATTTCCACAGTCAACAAGCTACCTAGCCGGCACATTCCTGCTCTGGCCTCTCCTGCTGATGATTAACCAGCAGTGTGTGCACGTCAGCCAAAGATAATGAGATAAACACAGGGTGGATTTGGTGTGAAGACTCGAGCTCGGGCCTGAGAACATCACGGGCATCCATTTTAATTTGTGCACAGACGTTCTGCAGAAACTGCTGGTTGTGCACATGTAAGCTGGATGTTTGTACATCTGCGCTGCTGTGCGTCTTTGCACCTCTCACAGTCTCTCCTGCAGTGAGTGTGAGGACACCTGTTGGCAAGATACAGGATGTCAACTCACATCAATCAGCCAGGCTATCTTTTTTTTTTTAATGACATGTTCTCCGCTCTAATCTTTATCTTTCCTCTGTGGCGTTCAGGGAGTCAGGAGTTGGTTCCTTTTGGCCTTGTTAGATTTTTTTATGGTGAGCGAGCAGGGACAAAACACTTAAGCTTAGTAGGCAACCCCTACTCCCAGCATTCACGCTTCAGTCGGCAAATGTCTTCTGCTTTCATCAGTTTAATGTTGTTACTCTGGAATTTCTATCAATTTTACGGTCAAAAGCACACTAGCTGTACTGCTGAAAAGTTTGAATTAAAGGTGAAAGTGGACACGGTGCAGTGCGCAGAGTACAGGCACTGCAAAACAAACTTATAGTAAGTCGATCGTCTTGTGGTCGTTGACCTGAAACACTGTGGCCTTGTCTCAGCTTGGTGAGCAGCACGTAAACACAACCTTTTGGACTTTGATCCATTTTTCTGTCCGCCTGGTTCATGGTACTCCAGCAGTGTGGACAGCACGCTGCTGTCTGTCCTCGGGCTCTAATGGGATCATTTATGATCACATGATGGCTGAGAAGTCTAACCCTGATGACCCAGCTGCCTCTAAACCCTTCTTTGAATTACTCAACAGTAGTAGAGTAGATCTAATGAAGATTAATACAGCTGTGGTTGTTGGAGTGAAGCATGAAACCTCTAGTCACTTCTCATTTCATTGGTGATGGTTGTACAGGAAGGCTGTGTCTGTTCATTTAGAGAAGTGTGTTCTCCACTGTCAGCAAGACTCCGTGCACACTGACGTGGCGTTCTTCCTCCAATGCAGGACCGCAGCGTCGCGGTGCCAATGCACAGGGGAACATAGTTGAAGCCTTCTTTTTCTTTTCTTCTTTTAATATGCATGTGTATTGTCTGCATGTCTGCTGAACCATCCAAGCACGATGCTGGAAATGTGCGCACATACAATCCCCTCTGGTTTCTGTTTTCCGTGGCGTCACCATCCACACCTGCAGTGGGACTAATGAGTGCCTGAAAGCGCAGCATCATCAGGAGGGGCTCGTCTGGTTTATTCCATCAGTGAAATCTGTTGTTTTGAAACGTTTCCCTTCTTAATCGAGCCACAGTTGGTTCTGCAGTGTAGAGCAGCAGTCGTGTCTTCATCCTCCGTCGTATTCATAGGCAGATACTGCTGTGATCAACAAACCAGTCGACAGCAGAAAATATTAAAGGCAGTTCGTCTCTTTCGTAAAGCATTCACTTTTTTCTTTTGTTTTTCTATAAATGTGGCCTTTGTCAGGTTCAAGGATGGGCTGGCACATCTGCAAAAGAGCAATAGCAGCACGTGGTGCACTGACGTAAACATGGAGGCCAGTGTAGTCAGCATTTATGGTGTCGGTTATGTCGATGTGCTGTGGAAACCTGCAAAACCTGAGCTCCAGGATAAATGGAGCCAACTATGGGCTTCTGTGGCTGCCACTTCTGCATGGAGGGTTAGGGTTGTGACTTAGATGACTACATTGAAACGCAGTTAGGCACAATTTAAGGATGTGAGGAAACATTGTTAACCACATCCATGAGCACTTCGCTAGATGACTCTCACGGTAAGATACTAGAGTCCAGGAAGTGACATACAAGTCCCTTTACTTCTGATTTGACTATTTAGATGTGCAGTGTACTCGATTCTCTCTTATGAAAATGAGAAGTGACATGATTAGATTCTAGATTCTGTGTAATATGTGCTGCTCTTCACGTTGTCATGAAAAAGAGTTCAACACACAAATAAATTGGGTCACATTAGGCTGTGGTATGATGAACCTGTTCTAACATTGGACATTTCTCTAACCAAACTGTTTGTGGTCGTGTTCGTGGTTAGCATTTATTAACCAGTTGTCAGCTGTGTGTTGGGGTCTTTTTATTTCCTGTTCAATCAGGCTGTTTGTTTTTTTTCACTCCTCTCATGAGTCAGGCTGTGAATCATCTACAGAGATGCCAGGATAATAATTTTGGATAATAACTTTTTCAATTAAGGGGTAACATCAGGGCTAAAGGATTCTGAGAAAATTATTTTTTGTGACAAAATTCTGTTGTTGTTTTTTTTACAGTGAGTCAGGCTTCAGTTCAGTATTTACAAGCCATCAACTTTTTAAAAATCTTTTTCAGTCATCCTTGTAACGATTTTTGATACGTTGCTCATACCGAGGCTGCTGGCCGCCTGTGAGCCCTGGATAGCTTTAGCTTTAGCGCCTTTTTCTTTGTAAGCTTCTTTGAAAAGTCCATGTGTCAGCTGCGTGAGGATGATACAAGTGTCTAAGTAGGGTATCGTTTCATTTTTGAGGTGGTCTCCCTCTGATTTACTCTGGCAAAATGGCATCTTCAATCACAGTGAGGAGCTTCCATGCTAACCACTTGTTAGCATGTGGCTGCGTGATGACTGTTCGCCTGAAACTGACTGCCTCGTAATCAAACATACATGAAGCTGGCTGTCTGATCAGTCCGGTCTCTGGCCGGTCCATTGGTGATGCACTGTGTGTTTTCCTCTCTGCCACACATACAACTGAGGATGCAAGAGGCAGGTGAAGATAAACTTAGGATTATACTTAAACTGACATCATTTCATTTCATTAAATAAAAACTGCAAACTGTAAAGGCCTTTTTCCAGAGCTTGATCCTTTACGAATCTGAGTTTTAAATTTGAATATGTTGTCTTGATATATTTAATGTCAGCTAAACAGCACATGCTGCAGAGCCCTGTCAGCAGAGGTTGTTATAGCAACAGGATGTCCAACTTGTGGTGTCGAAACAAAGTAAGTAATTGAAATTTGTTCTCAATAAACTAAAACCACTGAAATTATGGAAGGATTTTTGTCACTCTTTTGTAGTTACTATGCAGATGTAACCTTGATTAGTCAAAGGAAACTCGATACATAAACAGAAGGTTTATTTCTACCTTTGTTATTTGTTGAGCCCTTATAGGTGCACCTAGTTTATTGACCTGTCCAAAGCAAACATATGAGGCTTGTGTTGTGCACTGAGTCATCGCCCCATCACTCAGCCAATCCATCCCCGCACTGTAACCGTCACTCTGAAATCAAAATGGAGACGGATACAATCTCTGTAATGCTTCTCCTTATTGCTGCTGACTCCACAGCAGCTGCAGTAGTGTCTTACACAGTCACTACTCCTTACTGTTCACTGGACAGGATAGGCAGCGTCTAATCAGGAGCATTTCATCCCTGCTTCTTCTCCTCCTACATCCTGTCAAACCTCAAAGGGAGCGACATGAGCTAATAAGCAGCTCTTTCAGAATCTCTGTTACGGCCCCGTTCAGGTCTGTGGGAATCGGGCTTTACTCTGGACTAATGTCTCAGAAAGATTTTGACGTTACCCCACTGCAGTAGTAGTTAATGATGTGGCTGTGTAGGAATGCAGAGGAAAGCATGAGGATGTGTTTCATGATCTGTTTTAATGATCCCAACCACTTAAGGTCACAGTGATGAACAAACCTTTGTGTGATAAGCCCCGTTCATTCTTAGTTTCTCAAGATATTAAAAATGTAAAGAGGAGTTCTGTTGTGGTGCCTGGAATTGATGTGTTTCCTGTACTGAAGGTCATGAGAGTTACCCCGTTGTATGTTTTGATTGGTTTGGCACTTATACTGTATTTATACTTCTCTCTGTGTGTGGGTACCATATAATGAAATGCTGTTTCTAGTGTAGGCTGTTTCTTTTTATTGAAGGTAAATTTATCTGATATTATATTTGCATATCTTACTAAATACTTAAATAAAACAATTATAATTTGTGTTGTAAACTTCTGACACAGTTATTTAGTTTAGTTTTACTCTTTGTCTCAGGGACTGTGTGCAAAAACAGTGGTGTCATGGCATGATTGGCTCGTTTTTGGAAATGGCCTCAAGTGGCCACAAGAGGAACTGCAGGGATTTTGTTATCCTTCCATGTTTGCAGCGCTTTTATTTCAGTCAGGGTGACTGTGCATCTAATTAATACTGACAAGTATGGCTTCTGAATTGGCTCGTGTGTGTGTCTGTGTGTGTGTGTGTGTGTGTGTGTGTGTTTGTGTGTGTGTTGCTGTGTGTGTGTGTGTTGTGTGTGTTGTGTGTGTGTGTGTGTGTGTGTGTGTGTGTGTGTGTGTGTGTGTGTGTGTGTGTGTGTGTGTGTGTTCCTGTCTAGATATCCAAACATGCATTTGGGGCTCATTCTGTTCTATTGGACTTGAGTAAAAAAAGAAAGACTTGTTCAAAAAGCTGAGCTACTAGTAGTAGAGTACTAGTAGAGTGTAGCTCTACTAGTAGTTCATCACAGTGTGCTGACCCTGCTCTAGTTTCCTATTCAGAACTTGTGAGGTTTGTTTATAAAATAGTCTTTTAAAGTTGTCTAAATATTAGAAAGTGTCATTGCACTCACATGCAGCCTTGTTACTTCCTGTGAGTAACTTTCTGAAGATGACTATCTTGTATTTCCGCGTGTTTATCTTGAAGCTCGGAGAGCACCAAAGTATTAAATGAGCTCAGCATGAAGATCTGAAAAAGCCTTTTTGCTTAGATGTCCCAGTAAAATATCTGAAAGCCTTGTTTATGAAGATGTCCTGGTTTAGCTGCTCATCTGTTAAAGACAGTAAAATACAAACATTGGATCTTTTGTCCCCGTCATTATCAGCTGGGTCAGGTAGGACTTGGAGCCATCTTACTGTCTGCTTTGGTGGTGTTGTTTTTAACACATGCAGTAATTACACCCATGTTCGTATTTGTTCATTAATCTCATATTGTTGACTGTCCCCACACAGGAGAAATGAGCTATACTTGTTGGATTTGCAGGCCTTGTTGTTGTGTCATTTAATCTGATTGTTGCGCACAGTTCAGTCTTTGTTTTCAGATGAATACTTGTGTCATCTGAAGGAGGAGGCTCGGGCTCGATTTGCTGACAGTTTTAAATGTCAGAGGATGGACTTTTCTCTGATTTCTCAAACAGGCTTTGTCCCAAGTTAAACAAACTAAATGGCGCTCTTAAGGAAACCTGCTGCATTATACGGATGTTGTGGAGGGATTTTAAAGTCTCCCACAGGTCGCTGTTGTACATCAGAGATCGTTTCTCATCACGCCGCCGCCTCAGGCAGCAAAGAGAAATGTCAGCCGTGTAAAGCCTGTGATGCTTCTCAGATAAGACGCAGAGAATCGGCCCCTCAACTCGCCCTGATGTGTGTGCGTCTGTGTGCAGATGACTCAGTATGTTTTGTTCTGTGTTCATACTGAGCATGTCCGTCCTGCCAGAGCAGGTCAGACCTAACCAGTGACTGCCGGCGTCTCGTCCCAGCATAATGAGCAAAGTCATTGCACAGAATGAGAGGATCGGCCCATCTCTGAATACTATATGGGTGTTCATATAGTATTCGGCTAACAATGTTTGCTGCTGTTTCGCTTATCATTAATGAATTTTTCCTGATAATAATCCAAGTCATGTTCAAGTCATTACTTACAAGATAGAAGTGGTTATTTGGCCTGAAGGGAGTCACATGGTCCTGCAGCCTGTGGACCAGTGAAGCAGAATTCAAAATGGCTTTTACCCTCAAAGCAAACCTAAACATACATAAATATATTTAAAATGTAATGGCCTTTAATGGTTACATCTAGTTTGTAGAGGTAAGCTGTTATGATTAGTTATGGGTTTTGTTCCACATGAGGTGATGGGCTGCAGTGTTTCCAGCAGTCTCATTAAATCTCAGTGATGGACGTGCGGTGATCTCTGCGGTGCTTGTGATGGGGCTCGATTATGGAGGAGGTGTAACTCTAATGCAGCCGAGGCAGCACTGTGATGGATCTCTTTCTTTCTTTTTTTCAAGGATTATATGTAAGAATCAGAAGTATAAACTGCCAAAATGTATCGTTTGAAAAGTCATCAGACTGATGTATGGTGTAACACTGTAAGCCTGCTCACACAGCCTTCTGGTTTCATACATTGTGGGGGAAAAAAATCATATTTCTTGTTTTTTACTCTTTCAAATATGTTTTAAATGTCAATAGTCTTCTTTTAAAAAATTGGACCGTGAACTTGTGCTTGTTGTTTTTTCTTCAGGATCTAACTACGCCATGTCGAACGGGGGCGGGGCTCCCAGCAGCTCCACCCACCTGCTGGACTTCCTAGAGGAGCCCATCCCTGGTGTTGGGACCTACGATGACTTTCACACCATCGACTGGGTCCGTGAGAAGTGCAAGGACCGCGAGAGACACCGGAAGGTGAGGACCCCGACGCCAAACCAGCTCAAAAAATAAAAACTTTTCAGCTTCGAGCAAAAATTTTTATACTTTGATATAATAACCAGTTTGTATGTATATTAGAAAACCTGTCAGAGCTTCCACCCAGAGACAGACAAATATTTTTAATATTTTGGAAAGAAAATATTCTTCTTCACGGGCCACAAACAGCCCTACTTAATTTAAAGAAAGAAAAAAAGATGCGTTTCCCACCACTGTGTTATGCACTTCCTGTTGTAGAAACAGTTTGTTTGGGTCACATAAAAGAAAGAAATGTCAGGTAGGATCAGCACCTACTGCTCTGATGGCTTAACAGAGAGGGTAAACAACACTTATGTACTCAGAGAAACTCAAAACTTTACCAGCAGAAGTTCCAACAAAAATGATCCCGTCTTATGTTTTTAATTTATACAAACTCGACCACAGTTTCCAAATTATAAATAAAAGATCAACTTCTTATCCACCACTAGCATTCATGGGCTAAGTGTGTGGGAGATTTTACGGCCCTTCAGTTGGTCATGAGCACATTTCGGGTCTGCCAACACTTTTATCCAAGTGTTTTACTGCAGGACAATCTGAATGTTATTTGCATACCCGGTGTTCTCCGCCCCTCAGCTGACTGTTATATTGAGGCAACAGTGTAGAGGTGGTGTATTGTCACTGAAGGTCACTGTTTTTACCCCTCAGCTGTAAAAGGCTGATGAGGTATTGTTAACCTTTCCCTCACTTGCATTAATCTCACTGTAAGTTGATCTAATAGTTTTATTTTTAGCCATCGATGCTTGTTATTGAGTCTTTTGTGTGTGTTGATACAGATCAATAGTAAGAAAAAGGAGTCTGCATGGGAGTTCACCAAGAGCCTGTACGACGCTTGGTCCGGCTGGCTGGTGGTGACGCTCACTGGCTTGGCATCAGGTAACACACATGTGGTACTAAAGTGCACACAGCTCTTATCTGCCCTGCCGGTGACTCTCACATGCTTTGCCTCAGGCAGCTCACACTCAGTCTTTCTCTTGTTCACTGTCTTGTGCTTTCGCTCACCCACCTCTTATAAGCACACTGTTCTTCCTGCAGAGCCCCACGTGACACATCTCAGAGCCATGAAATCCTCGCCGTGTGTGTTTTATGGCCACTAAATAACAGAAAATCTTTTTCTAGCTGAGCTAGTCAAAGTGGAGTAGTTATGAAAAGGTCCAGGCTACAGAGGGGAGAAATGAGTGAAAATGAGTATGCCTGTTGGGCTCTTTGTGTAAAAGAAGCTCTGCACTGTGATATCACATTATATAGATTTAAAACTGGGGTGACTGAGCTGTTTTAGGGCCTAAAATGTCCATTACTTCATAAAATACAGCCTTTTGAAATGAGATAATTATTACAGATACCACTTTCCATTGTCTTTATCACACCAACAGGCCTTTTCCCCACTCTCCCCAAAAAACTGACAGGTTGTGGGAGAAGTAGGCGGATAAAATGATGGTAATAATATGTAGAAATCTAGAAATGTGGCTGCACTCAGTCACGTGAAGGTCAGCGAGCCTGTGATGTTTACAAAGATCCATCTGATATGAAAATGTCAGCCACACAGTCCCCTTACATGCCAAAGGTCACTGGTTAGAGAACAGGAGGAGACACAGATCCCAGTATCAGGATATCCAGGTATCAGGCATTAAACATCTGTCAGATCAAACATGTGAATCTTTCCACTGTGGCAAGGTTTGTGAATAAAGGAGCAGCCGAAAGAAGCTTTGCTGTTTAAGTCAGACACTGATTTTTGTGCTGTAATATTTATGCATTGAGAGCTGAAGATCGTCTAATGTGAAGATTTGCTGCAGAGTTTTCTAGTGTGCGTTTAGGTTCATATTCAGTGAGGATGTTTCTCAGAATTATTGTTAAATCAGCTGAAAACATCTTTGTCAGGTAGTAAGCCTGGTAGTGTAGTTAGGAACTCATCTCTCTCTCTGTTTTTCTGTTCTTCACCTTTCCCACTCGTCCCTGCCTTCACTTCTTTGCCCTTTTATTTCCTTTCTTTTCCTGGTTCCCTCCTCCCGCCAGGTGCTTTGGCTGGCCTGATTGACATTGCTGCTGATTGGATGAACGACCTGAAGGAGGGCGTGTGTCTGAGCGCCTTGTGGTTCAACCACGAGCAGTGCTGCTGGACGTCCAATGAGACCACCTTCGCTGAGAGGGACAAGTGTCCTCAGTGGAAGAGCTGGGCTGAGCTAATACTGGGGCAGGCTGAGGTAGAGGAACACGGGCACATGAAAGGGAGCGCATGCTGTCGATTTAAAACCAGACATTTTCTGCAGTACGTATTCGTCACTGCAGTGAGACCAAGAGGCTACGGCTTCTAAGCAACGATGCAAAAATAAAACCCTTGTTGTTCAAATTCATTAAAAAAAATTTTCAATTAAAAAGTAGACAGTTTGCAAAAGCTTTGCACCTTTTCTCATGAGCTGACTGCAGTGACACTGACACATAAGGGCAGACGTAGTCTCAGGCGTCCACACGAGTTTGTTTTTTTTTTTTATTGAAGGTTTGGACGTTTTTCTTCCACTCTTTAACTTTTCCCTCCCTCTTCATCCGCCCCTCTCTGCAGGGCCCCGGCTCGTACATCATGAACTATTTCATGTACATCTACTGGGCTCTGTCCTTCGCCTTCCTGGCAGTTTGTCTGGTTAAGGTGTTTGCGCCGTACGCCTGCGGCTCAGGGATCCCAGAGGTGAGGAAAACATTGCTTTTGTAAGTCCTGGTACAGCTGAAACTTTCTTCATTTTAACCTCTTCTGGTGATACATTGATGTGCATGAAGGAAATCCTTGAACCCTTAAATGGGAAATGTTGTTCGACTGTTCGCTGGGTGATCGATTTGTCTCCCGGTGACTCTGTGAAAGAGTCTGATGGGTTTCAGGATCTTTTAATGTACTGAAGCACTTAAAAATTATTAATTCAGCTGGGAGATGTGAAATATTTTACTGCTAAGAAAAAAAAAGGGGGGGGGGCTCTTTGTTGCCATGGAAACACAAAAGCAGCACGTATTAGACAATGACCTGAAAGCAGAGATGCAGCTCAACTAACAACCCAGTGAATTTATGTCATTATTTCATTTTAACTTTCATGTGTTTACGTGTCTGATCCTGAGCACCTGGCTTTCCTCACTCCTGCCTCTGCCATAGATCAAGACCATCCTGAGTGGGTTCATCATCCGGGGATATCTGGGCAAGTGGACCTTGATGATCAAAACCATCACTCTGGTGTTGGCTGTGGCGTCGGGCCTGAGCCTGGGGAAAGAGGGCCCCCTGGTCCACGTGGCCTGCTGCTGTGGGAACATCTTCTCCTACCTCTTCCCCAAGTACAGCAAGAACGAGGCCAAGAAACGAGAGGTGAGAGCAAAAAAGTCCAAGTCCCTGTAGCACGAGTAATAAATGCTTAATACGTACGAGTGTTTTTAGTAGTTTGTGCCTGTGTGAACGAGCCCGGCGCTGGTGCTGAGGTGTGTTTGTTTTGTGCTCTCAGGTTCTCTCTGCCGCGTCAGCTGCCGGGGTGTCTGTTGCTTTTGGAGCACCAATCGGGGGAGTCCTCTTCAGCTTAGAGGAGGTGCATCAGCACTTAAACAAGTTACTATGTGGTGTTGTTTTAATGTGATGGTAACAGCAACAGTATTAATCCACCAGTGCTCTCCTCTCTCCTTCAGGTGAGCTACTATTTCCCTCTAAAGACGTTGTGGCGCTCCTTCTTTGCGGCCCTGGTGGCGGCCTTCGTGCTTCGCTCCATTAACCCGTTTGGGAACAGCCGCCTGGTGCTGTTCTACGTGGAGTACCACACGCCATGGTACCTGTTTGAGCTCCTCCCGTTCATCCTGCTGGGAGTGTTCGGGGGCCTCTGGGGCGCCTTCTTCATCAAAGCCAACATCGCCTGGTGCCGGCGGCGCAAGTCGACACGTTTCGGTATGATGTGACCTCGTGGTGACCTCACCATTTCAAACTTTTACTGAGAGCTTAATGGTGGAAAAAAGTGAAATGGAGTAAAGACTGTTTCTATCAGTCGATACTCTCCTCTCATGTGCTTTTTATGATTTTAGTGAGTCCACATTGCCGTGTCTGAATTTTAAAATCCTCTTTTCTTAAAATCAAATGTATACAAGCATCTTTCCATGAAGCAGAGCAACAGTGTTTAATCTGCATTTGAGGCGTTTCACACAAACCTCTGTCTCGCTCTGTAGGCAGGTACCCGGTGTTGGAGGTGATCCTGGTGGCGGCCATCACTGCGGTGGTTGCTTTCCCAAACCCTTACACGCGTAAGAACACCAGCGAGCTGATAAAGGAGCTGTTCACCGACTGCGGTCCGCTGGAGTCTTCGCAGCTCTGTCAGTACCGCAGCCAGATGAACGGCACCAAAGCCTTCTCTGATGACCAGCCGGCGGGGCCCGGCGTCTACTCGGCCATGTGGCAGCTGTGCCTGGCGCTCATCTTTAAAATCATCATGACTATATTCACATTTGGACTCAAGGTGAGAGATTTTTTCCTTAATAATGAAGCAGATGTTTTGCCCTGCGAGTCTTCATCAGCACTGAAACATGTTCCTTTCTCATCGTTAGGTGCCGTCGGGTTTGTTCATCCCCAGCATGGCCATCGGGGCGATCGCGGGGCGGATTGTTGGCATTGCCATGGAGCAGCTTGCATATTATCACCACGACTGGTTCCTGTTCAAAGAGTGGTGCGAAGTCGGAGCTGACTGCATCACTCCAGGGCTCTACGCTATGGTGGGAGCTGCAGCGTGCCTGGGTGAGTCAGCACTTAATGGGATTGTTAAGCTTTGCCACCAGTTTGTGCCAAAGCCTTCACGTTTCAGCACCGAGGGGCGGGTGATGAGCATATATGAGATATCCTGCTGCTATTGCAATAACTGGCTGTGTCAGAACATGTTACTCACTGTGAGTAACATGTGATCAGGGATGTGTAGCTTTGCCTCATCTGTTACAGAAATAAACACTTGTTTAGTTGGAGTCGTAGTTTAATGCGTGTTACTGTCATGCCTTCCTCCCTCTGTAGGTGGAGTGACTCGTATGACTGTCTCCCTCGTCATCATCGTGTTCGAGCTGACCGGCGGGCTGGAGTACATCGTCCCCCTCATGGCCGCCGTGATGACCAGCAAATGGGTGGGCGATGCATTCGGTCGAGAGGGAATCTACGAGGCCCACATCCGACTGAACGGATACCCCTTCCTGGATTCAAAGGAGGAGTTCACGCACACCACGCTGGCCCGGGAGGTGATGAGGCCCCGACGCAACGACCCGCCGTTGGCAGTGCTCACGCAGGACGACCTGACTGTGGAGGAGCTGCAGGGCGTTATCAATGAAACCAGTTATAATGGTTTCCCTGTGATCGTGTCTAAGGAGTCCCAGAGGCTAGTGGGCTTCGCTCTGCGCAGAGACATCACAATCGCTATAGGTAAGACTGGAGAGACAACACCTGAACCCCCCGTGACCTTCTGGAGTTTAAAGATGGTGTAAAGTGAATGCTTTTCATATCTCTACAGAGAACGCACGCCGCAAACAGGAGGGCATCGTGCTGAACTCAAGGGTGTACTTCACCCAGCATGCACCCACGCTGCCTGCCGACAGCCCTCGACCCCTCAAGCTTCGCTCCATCCTGGACATGAGCCCCTTCACCGTCACTGACCACACCCCCATGGAGATCGTGGTGGACATTTTCAGGAAGCTGGGTCTGCGCCAGTGCCTGGTTACTCACAACGGGTAAGTGTGTCTCGGAAGGAAGGAGGTGCTGTAGGAGCTGAAGGTGGATCCGCCTCACATCGTTGTTTCTGATGTAGTGATTGCTTAACACGCACGCACACACACACACACACACACACACACACACACACACACACACACACACACACACACACTGTCTGGTGTTGCATGAGCTCTGGGATCCCTGGATTTATGCTGTAATCTGCATGGCCTGGCCTAATCGCTGTGCTGCACCTCCTTTTATCCTCCCGGTGAGCAGTGACGGTCTCCTTTACAGGAGAGGCGGAGCTGCTGACGGAAACTAACCACAAACACATAACAGGTGTCACGCAGTGGGAGTATAGACAGTAAGGGGAGCTGATGTGTGGTCTGAATCTGAGGAGGAACGTTAAAGGTTTTACCTCCGCGAGAAACCTTCAGTGAAACTAATTTAAACGTAAAGTCTCGTCCACGTGTGGAGACGCCTGCAGGAGATCCGGTCTGTTTGGGTCTTTGCAGATGTGCGATGTTGAAACTACGAGACAGACCGTGTTAATTTGCTGTGATGATCACTGGAGAGGAACTGTGCAGCAGTGTTTGTTTCATTTACCTTTTTTAGGATTAACCTTTTATTTATTTCTTAAATAATGACACTAGTTTTTTTTTATTTTTCATATTTTTGTTGTTGTCAACAAATCTCATGAAAAGACCTAAACTGTCAGTCACGAAGGAGGTTCAGGATGATTTAAAGATGTAAATTTATTACGATCTTTCCTTCTATTGTTATTGGGATTTGCTAGAGTAGCTTTGCTTGATTAATAGTTCAGAATAATCTGTATTTATCTGATACTGGGTCTTCATCCACCTGAATATAGGCAGCTACTTTAGCCAGCTTCCTTCTCATTGGCTGCCCCTCCTAAGCAGAAGGTTTGAACAGCAGGGGATTTGCTCAGTTCCTGAGATGACTGTTTTAGTGATAGACAGTGATGTCATACAGAGCAAAACACAGAAAGAACTGAGCACATAGAGCAGTCCGAATGCTGAGTTTGTGGCTCAGAGTCACACACTTATCTCATAATTTAAAATGTTAAATATGAACACTCACTCCTGTAAGAGTAAGGAAGGAGCAAGGCCTCCTTTATACGTATGAAGAAGAACAACGTTACACAATGATTGAAAAACAAGTACTTATAAAACACTGAGCAATCCTACAGAGATTAGAGGGATTAGGTTCATTGGTTGGATTATTATTAGCTGCTAATAAATGCTGGTTCTTAATGATTCTTACATTCGCGTTGGATAAACCTAAAGTCATTTAATGCACCTGTCTGATACTCTGCTGTAACGTAATCTTTTTTACAGCTTACAAAAGACACTGTACACTTTATTAGGTACACCTGGCTAGTACTGGGTGTGACCCAGGTTCGTCTTCACAGCTGCTTCAACAAGGTGTTTAAAACATTACCGAGATTTTCGTCCATGTTGACATGAGAAGTTCACACAGTTGCTGCACATCTGTCTGCTGCACATCCAGGATGGCAGTGCCACGAGCAGTCTAACAGGTGTACCTAATAAAGTGGCAGATGAGTGTAAAATCCCTCTTCATGGGATTTGTTGACAGAAGAATCAGTCATATTATGAGTAATTAAACCGTTATTCTTTTATTATTACACTTTGAATTCATTTATAGCTTTAGTTGTATTTGCTTGTTTAGTTTTGTTAGTTTTGAGTTGTATTTTTTGTTGTGTTTATTGTGTACTGCTGCTGTGTGTTCTCTCTGTGTCTGTCTGTTGTTGTTGTTTTGGGCAGTCTGCTGAGTAACAGGTGTGTGTTTCAGGATTGTGTTGGGCATCATCACTAAGAAGAATATATTAGAGCATCTGGAGGAGCTCAAGCAGCACACGCCGCCCCTGGTGACTAGCCCCGCCCCTTTCACACGTGATCTGTTCCCCCACTTTTTTTTTTTTTTTTTTGCACCTGTCTCTTAGGCTCTGCCTCTTAGGGGAGGGGAGGGGGGGATGCATGAAGTGTAGTGTGAAAAGCTGATGGCAGTTCCCGGCTAAAACATCCAGACTTCCTGCCCTCTTCCTTACTTCAAGCACTTTTCTGCTCCTGGGTTTGTTTGTTGTGGATTTACCTCTAATGAAGCCAAACATGCGTAGACAGACTAGTCTGACCTCCATCTTCATGGTAGCTGTAGCAGTTTCGGGGACATCGCGTAGAGAAGCATTAGGCTGGTCCTGTAATGTTGGACCTCGATGGGAACTGTCACCCACATCAGTTCAGAGCCCCTTTCAGACACGAGCTTCAGCGCTTACTGTGACTCGTGTTGGACGCAGTGGGAGTCACACGAAGGGCCAGACAAAGGCTCAGCTGCTCAGGCATGGCAGCTTCTCATGTCTGAGAAACTGGACAACAGAGTTTATTGACGTCCTGTAATATAAACAACACAGCCTTCATCAAACTTGTCATTTGGTCCTCAAGGAAAAAGTCTAATAACCGTTAAAACGCTTAGTTCAAGGTTATTGTTAATAAAAACTAAAAGTAGTTTAAAAGCAGCAAAAAACACAAAGAATGAACTAATATTATTAATTTTACTTAAAAAACAAAGGAAAATGCTGAATCTTACCCCTGACAGTTAAACTTCAGTATTTTAATCACTCATAAAATTAAAACTGAGCGTTATGACTAACGGCAACTAAACTAAAACTCAACAGAACAAACTAAACTGAAGTCGACGCTGAAACTAATCAGAAAACACAAAACCGTCATAACTCTGGTTTAGTCCAGCACATAAACACCTCAAACTCATGACAACAGTAGCTTCTGGTAGTGCGAAGCATTTAATAAAACTAGACTGTATCCTGATGTAAAAGGGAAAAAATGACTGATTTTAGATGATGGAGGAAGCTTCAGTTGAAAAGTAAAGCATCTGTCATCATGTAGTTTTTCTGCGCCGTACAGCCCAGCTTTGTGGCATAAAACCAGCTGCACATGAAAACAAAGCTTATCTTTGCTTTCAACTCCATTACTTTGATATTTGGCTCAAGGAGAAGCACACTGTGTTTCAGCTGCATGGCTATTTAAGTTAAATGACTCTCTTCTCTTTCTGTGGCTTTCGTGTTTTTGCTTTTTGGAGTCAAACAGAGCCTCGTGGCAGGTGGATAAAGCTGCCTCTCTTACATTTAGTGCCTGAACGTCCTTTTTGCTGTCCTTTGACTTAACTGTGTGTTTAGTTTGGGACATAAATCAGAGTTTACTGAGAACCTGAAGATATTCATCGAGCCAGGTTGTGGCATGATCTGGGCCTTGATTTGATCAGATATGCCTCTTACACTCAAAACCTTCAACTTCAAACACATTAGTGGGGAAACCACCAGAGCCTCTGAGCGCACCTGAGCAGCTGCATCAGAGTAAACAAACTCTGTTACACGTTTTAATATCGGTCTAGAAAAAACGGTGTCCATTAAGTATTAATTGATAGTAAAGATAACGAGCATCGCCCTCCCTAAAACTGTTTGCATCCATAAAGTGCGTTAATGCACACGCACCACTTAAAAGCTGCAGTTTGCATGGAGTGTGTAAGCAAACAGAAGTGAGTCATAAACTAACACTGTGGCTGATAACTGAGATACTTCAGGCTATAAAGCAGGCTGAGCTAGTGATTGTGTGTGATGAACAATGATGGCACGTTGTAGTCGCTGTAAAACTCTGGATTTTATGCACAGTTCTCCGTCACTAATCCAGATTCAGACGCACTCTTTTGCTTTTCGTGGACATTTTGTTTCACACGGCTTGAGATTTTCAACACTATTCAGTAAAAGATGTTTAACATGAATTGACTGATATTAACTGAAACAGTGATTTCCTGGTTTTTAAAAGTAAACGGTAGTTTAGCAGACGTGTGACGAGTGCTGCTGACGGTGTCTGAAAGGGGCTCAGTAGATTCCCACAGAGCAGAGTTCATCCCATCGACCTGCATTTGTACACACAGTAGCTGTTTCGTGCTAGCCCCGTTCACTCACAGCACCCTGTTGTGTTCCTGGCTGACTGTGTGATCAGAGACACTCAGCATGTGTGCAGTCGTGTAACCATGAAGCCTGTTGTGTGTTTCCCATCTCCCCCTCACAACAGAAGTCATTTCAAGTTCAGCCACCCAAAGTTTTCTGTTTTCATTAACGACTGCTTTTTCCCTCCCCCCCCCCCCTTTTTTTTTTAAACCCCTCCCCTCTCAACCACAACCGCCCCTGGGGCTCCACAGATCAACGACATGTGAGCCGTCACCTGTGCAACGACTGGGCGAGTAGTTAGCCGCCTTGGGAAAGCGGACCACCGTTGCTTTAGTCCTTTTAAAGATTGAAGGGGGTGGATGTTAGTAGGAGGGAGGGAGGGGGGCAAGTCTGTAGTGATGCGACTCATTCCTATAATCCCCCTCATCCTGTAGTGGTAGTGCGCGTGGTGGAGTGACGATGTTGTGTTGACTGGTGCCAGTAGTGCTGTAGCTTATGTAGCTAGCGTGCGATGATCACATGATTCCTTTTATGAAGTGATTACTAATCCTGTTCTTTAACCTGCCGATGTTTCCTCTGAGCCAGCAGTGTCCTGCCTTCTGCGTGTGGGCCCACAGCAGACATGGAGAAGGTGTTAGAATATACTCTGGAGTAAATGTTAAAAAAGCACGATTATGAGAAGCAATAGGAAGGAAAATAGAAACTTTTAAAGTAAATTATAAGTAAATTGTGTATATTGTCATTAGAAACACACAAAAAACACCATTTGCACAAGCTCCAGTTGATATAATAATCTGTAATAAGCAACATGGCTACATCAGCTACTGTGACACCACCCATCTGCTTCTGTTTCCAGATTTTGAAGCTTCAGTATTTTTGGTGCCATCGTATCAGACGTTAGAAACGTCCGAGTGTGGACGAAAGGATGGAGGGCTCGTTTATCAGCTAACATGGCTGCACACGTAAACTGCAGCTCGCACACTCGTGTATCAGCACCAGAGGAATAATGACGGTCTGCAGCACAGATTTATGACCTTGCTGTGCACGCAGAGAAGAGTCAGGTGTACAGCACAGTTACAGGCTGCTTTATTATTAATGTGTTGTAATGTTAGTGCAGGTGGTGCTACGCTCACTTCCTGGCCCAGATTTTTACCTGAAATTAGCTGGGGCAGGTCACTGCTGGTTTAACTGGAAACATTGTGGTCACTCTTCACCTGACCCACTCTGATCTGCACCTGGCTTCCCGAGCCTCTGCTGCCGGTCTGATCGGCCGGCGGGGGAACCCAGGTCTGATCTGTGTGACTGCTGCTTCACACCTCCGCCCTCCACAGGTACCTCAGCTCCACCCACTCAGACCTGGGTTCGCTTTCAATTATTTGCCTTCTAGGGTCAAAACGCAGCTGAAGATCACGATTAATCATAAACGCATGAACTCCTTGTGGTCACCTGACTGCATTAACACAAAGCACACTGAGCTCTTTGGACCCAGCTCTACATGATTTGAGCTCTGTAGGAGTCACATAGCTCACTGCTTCTTCTTCTCACTGCTCTCAGCTGTTTCTCCTCTTCACCTGACCTCACTGCAGTCAGCAGGAGCATTGCCGGTGTTTAAAAAGCTGCCGTGTTAGTCCTTAATGGCCTCAGCTGACTGACTAAATCCTTTACAGTGTCATACAGAGAGAAAGTGCTCCGTAGTGCTGCGAGGTGGATTCATCACAGGAGTCAGAAATCGCTATTGAAACATGATTATGAAATGAGCTGTAATTTATCACAACTTGAAGTCACCTGTGTTTTGTGGAAACTTTCAGGAAAAGAGAAATCAGCAATGCAACCTGGAAGGGAAAATCAATCCTAAAATGTGGAATTTCACACTAAAAAACAGACTTTGAACGTTTTTCTGTGCAACGACTGGGCGATGTAGACTTTCTGGCTCTACACAGTTCAAACCCTTCACCATTAAGTTTTTTTTAGCAATCTGAAATAAACATGATTACATTTTTAATGAAATTGGAGTCAGAATGTTGTTCCTCTCCACAGACCCATGATGACTGACTTCATGCGAGCGATATAACCGCTGGCGACACAAAGCGGGTCTGTCGAGAGTTAATCTTTGAGGCGATCGACTAGAAATGAGGGCGAAGTGCACTGCTGATTGATATATGACAGAGTGGTAAACAGATTAGAGGGTTACCTTGGCAACTGGAGCTTGGACTCTCCACTAGCAACCAATGATGCTTTAAAGTGAGTCACTTCCTGTGTGAACGGCCCTTTAATGTGACACTGTCGCCTGGTTACCAACGGGGACTCTGTCACCTGTCAGACATTCAGGGCTTCGTATTATGAAAATGATGTTACAGAAAGCCCTTTGAAAAATGTCAAACATTAGAAATATTTCTCACAGGTTTAAAGAACAGGAGCAATTGATGTGTTTTTGTGACAGGCAGTAACAAAGTGTCTAAAGATACAAGTTGTCAATTACGTGTAGGCACATCATGAACCTGTAAAATATCAAAGGATGAACCAGTGTTACGCAGCCCAACGAACAAAGCATTCCTGTGAAAATGGTCAAGTACAAGGACTGAAAATGAGTGAAAAAGCATCCAATGAAAAACTTTGAAAGGCCTTCAAAAAAGACTGGAGAACTGTTGCTCAAGAGCACTTTAAAAAATACAAAAGCCGGACTGCTTGGAAACAAAATATAAAGAAGTGATGCTGGCTCGAGACTTTTGCACATCACTGTGATGTTTGCTGTCTGATCTTATTGCAAAAGCTTTAAATTGGACTGAATAAAACGAAAAGGTAAAAGATAGAAATGTCCCGACTCCTGTGATGGGCACCGCCTCTTCCTCTGCTCCTCTGACTTTACTCCTGTTCACTGCTTCCTGTCTCCTCTGAAGGATCCAGCTCCTCCTTTTGCTCAGCAGCAAATCTCAAACGGCTGTGGCAGGGGTCTGAAGCGGGGGAAGCTGGGTGCTGTTTCTCACCTGCCTTTTTCCTCTTCCACCTCCTGCTGCTGACTTTTGCTTCCTCAGGGACTCGTGCTTTTGTTGGCCTCATTCTGACACAGATTCATATAATTAATGTCATACCAGAGCCAAAATGAAACCATGCGATTCTCTGTTTTTGCCAACAAAAACATGATGTTTTTATTGTTTCCTGCTTTACTTGAGCTGCCAACCACCAACACCGCCGCCACCACCTCCTCATGCTTCTGTCCCTCTTTGTCTCCCTCTGCAGGCGGCTTCTTGGTATTATCACAAAAAAAGATATCCTTCGTCACATGGCTCAAATGGCAAATCAGGATCCAGAGTCCATCATGTTCAACTGATCCGCTCTTTCCAGGACGGCTGGGGTGGAGGGGGCAACGAGGAGGAGGAGGAGGAGGAGGAGGAAGAGGTGTGCCTCCTGAACGGCTCCAGTCTCTGACACGCGGACCCCGTTTTTGTTTGTTCGTTTTTAGTTTTCAGCTGTAGACCCTGAACCTCACTGACTGACTGACTGAGGCCTCCAGAGACTTTCAGGCCACCCGAGGAGAAGACGATGACACGAGACTTTGTTCTCATCGTCCGGCTGCCGAGGACACGATGAGGTCACGGGTCGAAGGCACGCACACACA
>NW_024583095.1:82081-107517 GCF_018398535.1 Haplochromis burtoni | reverse complement strand
TTAATCAAACGTCATCACTCGATGAAGGGAAATGAAGTGAGGTGTGTGTGTTCCTGTGTCCGTCTTTGCATTGCAGTGACTGTCCTGCTGTGGTGTGACAGGATCGTCTTTGTTACCTGTGGTGTTGCCTAACGTTGTGTTTCATACTGATCTCGATGTTTTTCTTTTTTTTGTTTCTCTTTTTTTTATTTATGGGTAGTCTGGATAGAGTTGTGCATTACTATAATAAATTTCATGTATGATTACAACAATTGTTTGATTGTATATTAAAAATAAAACCTGTAAAGATTAAAATTTGTTTTAAATTAAAAAAAAAAAAGATTCAAGTTGCACACGAGGACTGATGTGTGATTTGTTCTCGGCAGGTTTTGCTTGTTGTCAGGCTGTCAGCTCCACTTGTTAGCTGTCATGAAGCTCACAAAAGTCCTCGATTTTAGAATCAGACAGACTTTTCAGAAAACTTTATAGTTTCCACGAAGACAAAGTTTATTTACCCTTTTCATTAAAATAGAAACTCATTCTTACAAAAAAGAAAAAGGTGCTCTATAAAATACAAACCCATCACCTGTTGACCGACAGGTTACCAGGTACACCTGATCAACTGCTTGTAAATCTAATCAACCAATCACATGGCAGCAGCTCAACACATTTATTCATGTGGACGTGATCAAGACGACCTACTGAAGTTTAAGCTGACACTGGTCTAATTGTTACAGAAACTGCTGGGATTTTCCCCACACAGACATCTCTCTGGTTTATGATCGGGAAAATATCCAGTGAGCAGCAGTTTTCTGGAGGATTTTATTTTGGGCAGACTGCTTCAACCTGAAGGCAGGCAGCAGTAACTCAAATAACTATTGTTACCATAGTA
Organism: Haplochromis burtoni; assembly: GCF_018398535.1. Taxonomy (NCBI): domain Eukaryota; kingdom Metazoa; phylum Chordata; class Actinopteri; order Cichliformes; family Cichlidae; genus Haplochromis; species Haplochromis burtoni. Next base: position 106,646 of record NW_024583095.1, on the reverse strand, counting down.
GACGATGCAGAAGAGCATCTCTGAATGTTGAATCTTGAAGCAGATGGGCTTCAGCAGCAGGAGACCAGCTGCCACTGCTGTCAGCTAAGATCAGGAAACTGAGTTCACAGGTTCACCAAAATTGGACAACAATAGACGGCGTCTGGTCTGATGAGTCTCTGGAACTTTCAGAAGGTAGGTTTAGAAGTTGGTGTCAATTGCATGAAAGCGTGGCTCCATCCTGCCTTGTATCACCAGTTCAGGCTGGTGGCGGTATAATGGTGTTGGGGATATTTTCTTGGCAAACTTTGAGCCCCTCGGTACTAACTGGGCATCATTTAAAAACCACAGCCTGCCTGAGTATTAATGCCAGTCATGTCAATCCCTTTATGACCACAGTGCACCATCTGATGGCTGCTTCGAGCAGGACGACACACCATGTCAGAAAGCTCAGATCAAACTGGTTTCTTGAACATAATGAGTTCACTGAACTCAAACAACCTCCACAGTCTCCAGATCTCAGTGTGATAGAGCAGCTTTGAGATGCGGAAGAAGAGGAGATTCAAATCATAGATGTGTGATGCTGTCATGCCAACATGGACCATGAAGGTACCTAATAAACTGTCCAGTGAGTGTAACTCTTGATTTGCTGTCTCTTTTCCTTTCATGTAATGGCTGCTTTGTATTTCAGGTCATCAGGTTTTCTTTGGAGTTGTGGTTGCAATCTTGTGGTCTTTGCCAGAGGAAGAACCTGCAGGCCGAGCTATCACTTACTGTAAACGTTGTAAGGATTTCATTATTGTTTGTAGTCAAATGCTGTGCAAATACTCTCCACCCTGCTTTGCACGTTGTTTATTCGGGCACTTAGAAACATTAGTGTGGATAGGCACGCACTCACTCTCTGTTCTCATGTTGCTCCACAGCCATAATTTGCCATATTGTTGACACAGATGTGGCACATCTGGCAGCTGTGGTATAACTTTACTGTATATAATCTAAGATAAAAGCGGAGTTTGATATGAAACTGATGATGCAAAGAAAATCTTGTTTAAAAAAGAATGTTATCCACTTTATCAGGTTCTTCCTCCAGAGCCAGTTGAAACAGGAAATGCCACCTAAATTTAGGGTGGATCTACTTACCCACTGGCTCATCTTACCCCACTTTCCTCCAAGGACACGCTGACACTGTGTGTGTGTGTGGCAGGACAGAACAAACAGCTAATAGGTTTCCACTGATGATTCTTCCACTGATGATTTGCTGTGCATAGACTGTATGAAACATCTTCTCTCTCATTCAGTCTCTCCTAATAATCTCTGTGGTTGCAGCTTTCTCAACAACTGCTCAGTCATATTGCAAGAAATCTGACACATGAAGTCTTTTCTGTTTATACATGTTTGTAAAACAGATATTAATTGCTTTTTTTGTGATGTTAAAAAAGGATTTCAAGCCTAAAATGAACTCTTGTGTCTTACTGAAGCGTCTGAGGTTCCCTTTAGGTGTAATGCAACAGCCTGCTACTGAAACAGAAAAGGCTTCTCTCAGATCGAGACATTTGTTTATTCGCACTGCACTTTGTGATTTAGCTCTTGTCCTCAGACTAGCAGAAGCTAATTAGTGCAGACAGGAAGTCTTATAATGTTGTCCCAAACGCAGGAATGGGGTTGAGTTTGAGAGGTTCAGGTTTCCCAGAGATGGACCAGCTTCTGTGAGCAGTCCCTGCCCAGTGTCTCAGCGACCTGACAGCGATCCACTTACACATCTATCATTCATGACTCTGTCCTTTCCCTGTTCACCTACATTCACAAAACGGCGTCTGATCCTCTTGCAGACTCAGAAACAAACAGGGCTTTCTCACCTAAATCCATATTATCATCGGATTAGCTGTGTGAACATTTTGTGTGCAGCTTCTCAGTTTGTGGGTTTGTTGTTTGAATGAATGTGCTGCTGTTCACCTGCATTCTGAAAGAAATGAGCCTTATTTTATTTTTTCTCTCCTCAGGAGATCTGTTTCCTCCATCACCTGTGTCTGGCACGGCCTCGTAGCCATGGCTACCACAGCCATTACACAAAAAGGTCTAACTTGCATTATTAACGCCCTTCGCATGAATGCCTTCGGGAGCATACGATTTCAAGCTGAGGAAAAAGCAGACCTTGAATGGTTTGTTATTGGACTGCAGTGAAAAAGAATAAAAGGACCAAAACTTCACTGCAACTTGTTTTGTCTTTATTCAGCTTTTAAAGGAGGTCAGCTACTCCCACTTCCATCTTAGATTTTTATTCTTGATTCTACTAGAGTAACTTTACATGAGTCATGGCTCAAAATAAGCCTTGTTAGTGTATTATTAAAGGGCATAGTTGCAGCCACTTGATGCTTTAGCTTCTCTTCTCTCAGCCAATCAGAAGTAAGATGACTGTTCCATTTTTGTCACAAGAGGTCACCACAGCTCCATGTTTTTGTTTTGTTTTTGTCATGTTACACTGGATGCTCTTTCTGATACAACCCCAAAGACTTTGTCTCCTCCTACAATTGAACCAGGAACCTTTTGCTTGTTGGGAAGAAAGGAAACACCAGAAAAAGCTGAGAACTACTGGTGTAAATGGAGAGGTGCTAATAATGGCTTATTTCATACAGGGTTACTTGTGATAAATGATTACTTTGAACTGTGAATCATGCAAAGCTGCTGTAATAGCTGGAAATGAGCATAATAAGTTCCATTTAATATGCCAACTTCATGACTGATAATGAAAAAAAGACATCAGACCAAACTGTGGAATCATTTTAAGCACAGCACTTTCATTTTATTCCACTACAAAAGAGAAGCATCGAAGAGCACCAGAAGAAGCAGAACATCGCCCACTCATATCTGCCACAGACTGGACCGTAAGCCAAGCGAAGGGCCAAACAAAAGGAGTCATTTCAGTCCCAGAGAAAGATGTCTAAAATCCCAACATGCAGCAGAAATACGACTGTACTGTAAAGTTTCTGCAGAAGCAAGACGAAGATGCAGAAATCGGGTCAGGAGTCAAATTAAAATAAAATCACAAAGGAAGCGAAGCTGCTCTTCTCTACTCAAGCGAAAACAAGACACTAGTCTTAGTAAGAAGATAAAAATGACTAAGAAACAAAAATCACAGCACAAAATGGGCAGTAATAATAAAAATACTCAAAGTATTTTAAGGGAAACAGATCTAAGCTCCACCCAGTGTGTGTGCTCTCTCTCCTCGCTTACTTCCATGTTGTTAGAGATGCAGAGAGCTGTACAATCATGAGTAAGCAGTCGGACTGTCGGTTATTGCTCCTCGAGTCCGGCATGCATCTGTAGGCTGTGACAGTAGCTGGATGTGAATTCTGGAGTGGATCTAGGAAGCTCGCTTTCACAATCCGAAAACAAGAGCACGCAGAGCAGCTTGAGGCAGATTTCTGAAGTATGTCGTTAAAAACCCCTAGCACTGTAAGAAACTACCAACTGAAAAATCCCCACAACTCTTTAAATAAGAACACAGGAAATGCCCGTTTACAATGCTTTGCTTGTTACATTTACACTGATATTCCTCCGCCCGGATACATTCAAGCACCCAGAGTCTCCTTTTGATTGATTTTCAGTAGATGAGCCTGCAGAGGTTTAGAGCGATTGTTCACAAACGATAAATACAACTGATTGTTTCTCTTCAAAATGTGAACTTACAAATGTTTATGGACCTTTTTCAAGTGGAAATGCATAGCAGGGTAACGTATCGTCTCTCCGGAGCTCGCCACAGTTCGTCACACGTGGCTCTCGTAGAACACCTGGCATGTTGGGCTCTTGCTTGCCACCGGTTCGTCGGCGGCAGCGACCTCCTCGGTGTCCTCGGGCTGCTCATTGTGGTGAAGAGAAGACGGCGGCGGGGACGGGGACGCCGTAGCCTCTGGCTGCTCTGCGGCTTCCTCGCTGTACCCGCCGACAACGAGTGGCGGGTGGACCGACACCTGGATGGCGATGTGCTGCGGCTGCTCGTGATCAGAGGAGTTGTCGGAATCGGCGGCGGGTGACTCGCTGCGTCCCCGCTCCCTCTCCTGCAGGATTGTGAAGACATCTCTCACCCCGATGGAGGGGAGCCGGCGTCCGTCGGGAGCCTGCCTGAGGAAGGTGTGCCTCATCTCCTCCACCCCCACCACCTCCAGGATCTCCTCCATGAAGGTGCGGCAGTTCATGATGAGTGGGGGCAGCGGGATGCTCCGGGCCAGCTCCTCGATGTACCGCGCAAACTCCATGGTCTTGAACTGCGTCACCTTGGCGAGCTCCAGCGTCTTGGCCGAGGTGATGATGGGGATCCTCTTGGCGATCTCAAAGGCCTTCTGCAGCTTCTCTGCGCCTTCGGTGCGGAAGAACTCGTTGATGGCTTTCTCCGTCTTCTTCAGGTGGCTGCTCATCATGCAGAGGCGCGTGACGTTCAAGATCATGATGATGGTGAAGGTGACCAGGCACACCACCATGTAGTACACGCCCATGTCGCCGTTGGTGAACACCACGCGCAGCGTCACCGTGCAGTTGGAGCTGCCGTACGCGTTGGACGCCATGCAGGTGTACTTCCCGCGGTCCGCGAACTCAATGCCAGTGATGTTGAGGACACCGTTGTCGAGCAGCGACCACTTCCCTCCTGCAGACACAGAGAAGGTCACGAATGTGTAAAACATGGAATAAAAAAACTTTTAAAGAATCAGGATTTTTGTTTTTGTGGCCCATCTGTTTGAAATGTGTTTGGAGGATTTGACTGTGTCACTGCTGCTGCTTTTCCCTGTTAATGTGCAGATTCGGTTCCTTGGAAGTTATTTTGGTCATGGCTGTGTTATCCTAACCGACTGAGCCAACAACATGAGCTTTTTCCTGGCCTGCACTGAGCCTCTGAGAGGTGACTTTTGGGCACAAATGGTCTTTGTCTATTCAAGGCAATGACTCTGTTACCTTGTTTGACAGAAATGTAGACATTTTTATCTTCTATCATTTAATAAGAAAAGCTGTCTGTTATGTTTGAGTAAACTAAATCCCAAACAAAAAATCTGGTTAAAAATCATTTTATTACAGCAGCTCCGACTGAGACGTCTTCGCGGTTGCCAAACATTTTAGACCACGCAGAAAGAAAATCCCGTCATTAGTTTTAGCAGAAACTGGACATCCTGACCAGATTTAGAATCATGACCACTCAGTGGTACAACACGGCCTACTGAAGTCAGAGTTTAAACCCTGAAAATCCTCTTAATGCATCAGTCTCCCTGCTCTGGAGTCTGCTGTAACCTCTCCTCAGCTGTGTTTCTGCAGCTGCTGCTTTTGAAGAGGAGCACTCTGTGTTTTTTTTATCCCTTCTCACTCTGCGTTTTAGAATCCGTCCGCTCAGGAAAACACGGCGTTTTATCTTCATGCCTGTCCTGTTACTGTACAGAAAGTCCTTTAAAGCATCGGCACTCTCTTATTCACCTCTATGCTTTAGTCAACAGTGCTACATGAGATAAATGAGCTGACTCGTTTTAAGGTAACATGTGGTTTGCATATGTGAGCGCAGAGCTGAAGTGACCTTAGTGTTCCTGCCATGCTTTCAATATTTAAACATGTCTCGGTGTGCTGAGGTTTCCAGCACTGATCGGCACACAAGCGATCTGTTTACCCACTTGTAAACAGATCACGGGTAATGACGTCATCTACAAAGTTTGGTTCCCTGCTAGCCTACATTTGATAACCTCAGTCACAGGGTTGGCCACCAGTTGTGGTGACAGATAACTAACAGCACCTGTCAGGCAGCACAGGAGGTAACTCGAGAAGTGCTTAATTAAAATGTGGTTTACAGTCAAATCCATGGCAGAGCGATTCATACAGGGTGTGTGTGTGTGTAGCCTAAATGTTTGCTGGTTCTGTATCAGTTCTCATTAGAATAGTAAAGAGGCTGTTTTAGCTGAGAAACTGCCTGGAGTCAGAGTGGTGCTGTTAACACCTGTGTGTGGTTTAAAGGGAAAGGAGAAAAGCATTCGATGCCTGCTGTTCTCACCCTCATGAGCTATTCTAGTGAGTGATGGAGAAGCAGACGACTTCCTCTCACAGTCCAAAGACGTGCTTGTTAGTGAGGTACCACATACCACATTGTCAATACCTGTATACATTTCTAAGTGATATAAAAGACCACATGATGACTTCATTGTCACGGCAGCTCCACGTGGTTATGCTCGCTGGTGCGTACAAGATTCATCACCAAAACAATCAGATCAGAGGGAGTTGCTTCAGCCTCTTCCAACACAGCAGAATACTTGGAAGAAAACTGTGTTCACCAGGGCTGGACTGGGACAAAAAATCGGCCCGGGCATTTTGACTAGAGACCGGCCCACCAAGTATTATAGGAAAAACCATAAAGCCTTTGAATGAAAACAAACGCTGTTGTGACAGTGATGTACACTGTCTTGTTGGTATATGTATGATTTCTATACATTTTCATCAGATAAAAACTTTGGTTGTAAGATTCAGATAATTATTTAATAAAAGCTAGACATTTTAAATGAGAATAAGAAAGAAAAGTATTTCTTTGTGCCCCCCTCTCCCTGTTAATGCCCTACCTGGCCCCCCTGGCAACACTTTGCTAGACCCGCCCCTGCACAGTTACCAGCTGTCAGCTACTAGAAAAGGATCCTGGTGTTATTTGTCTCTCAGAAACAGTTCATAACTTCCCTTCAACTCATTCATGTCACCTAAAAGGTAAACCTGTTTCTCCATCACCTGTTCAGCTCTGATGATTCAGTAAGGACATCTCCTGGTTTCATCTTCATGTTTCCCTCTCACCAGATAACCAAACCGACATCATGACCAGCAGCTTTTACAGCTGTGGCTCCAGCAAACATCAGCTGATACTAGAAATTAATATTAAATAAATTCTAACAACAGCTGATCAAGCTTAAACGTGCTGCTGTTGTTTAACACGTAAAATGCCACCACCAAACAACTGAGTTATTTTTACACATCTGCCAGCATCTGGCCAATCCATCACCTTTCATTGTTTATACTGTTATAAAAATAAATAAATAAAAAATTAATAAAATAAATCATCGGCCCATAAAAACAAAAAATCACCATCGGCCCCACGGGCAAATGCTGGTATGCCCGATGGCCAATCCAGCTATGGTGTTCACTGAAGGTGGAAACTTGTTTTACCACTTGAGGCAAAGATAAATAAATAAAAGAAATTAGGGCTGCACGATTTTGCATAAAATGAGAATCACGATTTTTTGGCTTAGAATTGAGATCACGATTCTCTCACGATTTTCTTTTCCAGTATAAATATTTATTGCACTTATTAACTGCACATCAACTTCGTAACAGTTGAGACTGAACATAAAAACAATAAATAAACATAAAAACAACAAATGTCTCACGTTTTGTTGTTGCCGCAAAATGTTGTACTGCTTGAAATTCCGTCTCCACCGTTGCTCGACGCTGCGTGTATAGAGCAGGTAGTGCAACAATAGAAAAATAGTTGCGGGACGGCACTGTGTAGCGTTTGTCTAGGGTGTTGATCATTTTCCTAAATCCCTCGTTTTGCACAGTGTTGATGGGAGCCATATCTTTGGTCAGGTGATAAGTGATAGCCTCCGTAATTTCTTTGTGCCTGCGGGAGTTCGACGGGTATAGGGAAGCGCTGTATAAGGTTCCCGTTATTGATGTTTGGGTGGTTGACCGGGACGGATTTTCTCCTGTCACTTTCTCGTCATCCCTGACGTGCTCTCCGTTGTTTTTTCCTGCTAATTTTAGCATCACACGGCACAGCTTCTGTATCACGTGGTATAAGGCTCCGCCCTTGTCATTTGTTGAGCAGGAAGAGTGAGCGCTTGTTTTCATGCAGATTACGTCCCGGATCAAAATGCGGTACAATCGTCGTCTTTTTTTTTTTTTTTAAATCGTTGTCATTTGGAAATGAGATCGCACATAAGTATGAATCGAGATCGCGATTTTCTAACGATTAATCGTGCAGCCCTAAAAGAAATAATAACAATAACCCATCATTAAGCATAACAAGGATACGCTTTGCTGGAGTATTTGCTAGCTGCACTCCATATGACAAATGGTAGATGAAAGTTACAGTAACTGTGTGGAAACATCCCAGGCAGAAAATATCAATTTCATTTTTATGTGACAATATTGTGCAGCTCCTGACGCGTTACAGGCTTAGATTATTAATAAGAACAATTAAAGTAAAGCGTTAAGCAGCTGTGTTATATTTGTGTGCTTACATTTAAGCTTGCACTGTGTCACTCCTACTTTATCCATAATGCTGTTACCATTCAGTGTTTTTTCTTCTTCTATATCATCAGAAATATTATAAATGCTGCTGACATATTATAATATGAGTATATCATCCACCTTTAATGCCAGGTTAATTAGTGAGTTACCGTGGATGTGAGGTAGACCAAAGTGTATAGAATAAAGCGTTGTATGAACATATCGCTGAGTGGGCTGCGGAGGTGCTGGTGGAGATATTGTTACTTACAGACCAAACAAAGTTTGTTGTTTCAACCTGATTCCAATCTTTGTGCTGAGCTCAGCTTAAGAGATGCTTGTCTGATAAGGTTTTGCAGCCCAGCACAGCGCAGGTGCGTTGTAGTCGCTCTGCAGTCTTTCTGCAGATGCAGTTAACATCCCTGAGTTATTGCCGTTTTCTACCTTTGGCTGAAAGTTGTTTTTAACGACCCTATTTGCTGCATATTTCCCCCACAGAGCAACGTTTTAGTGCATTCACCTCCTCCCCAGCTACTCACTGTCGCTACTGTGTGGGAGCAAGAGATGGACAGAAATCACAGAGGGCTTTTACAAATCTGCAGTATGAGGTCTAAAAACCACTTCTGCTCCTTTCTACTCGGCAATCACGATCAATTTCCCACACTGCTATCCTCCGGAGGAGAAGGATGAATGGGCATTCAGGAAATGTAGCCTGGCCGGCAAACAGTGTCCCGCCCATCCGCCTTTTTCATGTGGAGGCGAGCATTTCTAATTTTATCACCACCACCAGATTATAAAATGACTGATGTGCTGCCGAGTACTACGAGCTAACAAACTGCAGAAGCCTGTGCTACCAAGTAGGATGTGGGGCTTATCGAGGGAACTTCAGGGTTAACCTTGGGTGTTTTACTCTTGCTTCACACGCCACCTGCTCTTGAGCATGTTCTGTTTAAAATAAGAGATCAACAGGTACAAAACTACTGATCAATCAGCTCTAGGGAAAGGCACTATTCCTGGAGCATCCCTCAGATCTTAGCGCTGAGTTAGTAAGAAGGTTTAAGGTTTGGTTTTTTAAATTGGGTCTAAAAGTCGCTATTGTTCCCAGATGAGCATCAGTTTTAATCGTTTGAAAATAGTTTTTGTTCTTTTAACCTTAATCATAAACAGGACACATATGTACTTTTGGACCTTCACTTATCCTTTGAAAAAGCCAGACACACACATTCATACAGCCCTTTTCCTCTCGCACACCCACATCTGCTCCCTTTATCTTTGTAAAAAGCATGCATAGAACTTTCACCAGCAGATCTGTGCGTGTTTCTGATTGGCCAGGTACTGCTAACGTCACCCCTCTTTCATTTGAAAGTGTTGGCAGCTAGACTGATAAACCCTGGGTAGACTTTTCGAGTCGATAACCAGCTTCTTGTGACAGTTTGACTGGTAATGTTACAGTAAGTGAGACCTGATAACAGAAATATGTCCTGGGTATGATGAACTGGCTTCGTTTTACAGGATCCAGGTTAGTGACTCTGCTACGTTTATTGCTCAGTGAAGTACTGCCAGCTATGGGAAAGTCTATCTGCCCCTAATTATATTCCTGAGTGTAACCCAAGGGAAAAGCTGAGTGGCGGGTACAGACGCACTTCTGGGTTTGTAGGTCATAATAACAACTGCGGCTTCTCTTTCTCTCGCTCTCAACAGCAGGTTTCAACAGGTCGGCTCAGGAGGATCGCGAAAACAACAAACCACTGCTCCCTCCCTGTTTCTACTAAGGCGGATCACAGACAAAAGGATAGTGGGCTCGAAAGAAAATCACTAGTTTAAGGCTTCCTGAATCTAATTGACACAGACCATCCATCAGAAAAAGAATAATCACTGCTGCCAGACAAAATGGAGAATAATTGGGCCACAATCCCCCCAGGAACATAAGTCAGACTCCTCTTTGAATACAGAGCCAGCAACGCTTCTGGTCTTTAGATTCTTACGATGACTGCTCAGAATGTTTAAAGCCCACAGCACAAGCTCCCGTGGGGAGAAACCTGTAGTGTTTATGCTGATTTCTAAGTCCTGGTTAACTTACTCCAATTAAGAAAATCACCCTAAACTCATGTGGTAACAATGATGCTGCTGCAAGTAAATAAAAATGTCACTGCAAAAAGAAAAACAGTCAGGAACCACTCACTTCAGTGGGCTGCTTTAATGTGATCATTTTATAATAGGAAAGTCAGAGCAGGAAACCAGGTTTATAATGAATTTTTAAAAAAGTCTATCTCACCGCTTGTGTCCACCCGGTGACCGTGGGAGTTGAACCACTGAACGCTGGGGAATGGGTCTCCAGTGACATTGCAATCAATCAGTGTGCAGCTCCCCTCTCGGGCAATTATCTGGCTCACGCTTGTGAACACAGCGGGGACAGATCCTCCGTCTGTCGCGTTACCGGTTTCCGTGTAGTTTCCGTCTGCGTTAAGCTGTGAGGCCCCGGCAGTTTGCGAGGCGACGAAGAACACCAGGACCAGAAAAACGAATCCACCGGCCCAGTTCATTTTCTCTAGCTGAAGGTTTGTTACCCAAGGGGGACGAAACTGTCATTCCTCCAGGGACTCCATCCTGCAGACTGGCTATCTTGTGATGCTTGAGGGTAATTTGGTATTCAGCTCAGGTCCATGAAGCATCTCACTGAAGCAAGAAAGTGAGGGGCATGCAATAATTAGAGACAGCCCAGGAACAAACTAATAATAATCAGATGTTTTGATAACTAGAACTCCAACCATAGGTTAATACACTTCTGTGAGACAGGATTACGTTTTTACATTTGAATTTTGTTCACACAAAGATCTAAGATCTAAAAGTATCCATTTACAATTACACTATATGGACAAAAGTACTGGGCTACCTGCATATTGCTCCTACAAGAGCTCCTTGGCCTCAAAGCTCCCAGGGCAGTTTTTGTGCTGATGTTAATGCCTATGCCACATCCCTCAGCACTCAGCGACCCCACTCCGTAACTGTATCTGGGACTTTGTGGGTGAGTTGCTGTGGTTCCTAAAGGCTCCCACGCTCCAATAACACCACTCAGGGTTGATTTTAACCACCTGAATTCAAAGATTATGAGGTGTGGCCCAGCACTTTGCTTTATATACACTATGAAGAAACGCACTCCATGTTTAATAACCTGCAGCAGATTCTGTTTCTGTGCTAGATTTAAAGTGACAACAATCTTAACCCTGCAACCTCGCAGTTACTTCCCCTACACTGCGTTCTTATTCCGGTAAATACCATATTTTTGATCACTGCTGCTGTTATTACACTAATCGCCCATTTCCTTTATGTCTCGCAGGGTTAACGGTATCTACTGTTCAATCAGCTTTCACTGTAATAAACTGCATCCGCATCTGAGCCAGTCACACAGAAATCCTCTCTAAAACACCGTTAAATGTTCATTCATAGACTTCAAAGTTAGCAACATCAAACGGCAGCATTTTTGCTAGTCTGAAGCTGACATCGAGCTAATATTCCAGCTAAAGGCTGGTAGTGTTACATCAGACAGATATAACGCACATAGTACAGCTTAACAACAACTACGATTAACAATGTTGTTGTTTTTTTAACGTTTTATCCATATAGGCAGCCTTGCTTTGCGTTACAACCGCATCTTTGGGCTCGATTAGTATGAAAACAAAGGGAGACTGCCACATAACGGAGCTGTGTGTGGGCTCCGGCTATTTTCCGCTGTCACACGTAAAGTCCCTCCGACGAAAATAACGTTACCTACATTACTTTATCAATTAGGTAGAATACAGATATGTCAATGCGGATATTAGTCATGTGTGGTTGAGCTGTTAAGATTTTAAACTGTGCTTGAGGATAAAATAAAATAAAACAAGGGCGTGGGGCCCGGCTACGTGCTGGACAGCAAATATATGTATGGGGACCCTTCCAGAACTGTGCCACCGCAGACTGTTTACACAGGACGAGGGTTCATTTCATGTATCGCTACAGTTAAATTGTCAACGTTACTGGACCAAAAGAGGAGAAACAAATAGCTGAAAAGACATCGGGTAATGCTGCAACGTTACCTCCTCGGCGGAGAGCCAAGCGGTCCAGCAAGCCGGTCCTTACCGTTGACAATGGCAGCGGCGGCGGATAAACGGTCCTAAAAACGGCAAAATCCGCGACTCCCCCGCTAATAAAACTCGGGCTTCATACTCACATCATGGTCGGCCGCTGTTTCACCTCGAAAGTTTGGTAGAAACTACCATAGTCGGCGGTTATCGCTGTGCTATTTCTGCTCGGGCATCATCGTCCTCCTCCTCATCGGACCGCTGACAGCTCGCTCTGCAAACGACGACTGAGCTGCTTCAAGGCACGGAGGGAGGCAACGTCGCCCAGTTGCTTGGGTTGCCCTGCCTGTACAGATGGCTGCCAGACTCAAACTGAATTCTCACTTTATACAATAAAAGAATATTTGTGACATGGTTTCTATAACTTAATCCATTTTAACATTCTTTGCTTGATTTTTGATCACGTGGGGTGCGCAGAGGGTGGGAAAAATGCAACACATGAACAAATACTGGTGCAGTGCAATACGATCTAATACCGCTAATATGCTGCCAGTACTTCAACTTATCCAAACCATCACTAAACCTGTTCTCTTATGCTCTCTGGTTAATTTATTAGCAGCTTACACCAGGCAGGGAGGATATTGGAAATTCTGTTAACTTGAGCTTTTAAACCACAAAAAGCCACAAGTTAATACACAAAACAGGTTTAAAAAATGTAGATTTTTTAAATTTAATTAAAAATTAAGCACCATGGGCTGATTTAAAATGATACTTGTGTTTACATGGTTTACTTTCAGATAGATCAGACAAACCTAGACACACGAAGTAAGATATTAAATGGAAGCTTTAATACACAACACACCTGTGAGCATCAGTGCTGGAGCCTCGTTTATCCTTCCTCACACAGGATATAACTGCTGCATGTTTATGCAGCCCGGCCTCCAGACTCCCACGAGGACAGAAGTAAGGTCTGAACAGCTTTCCAGTGCAAAAGACTGATAACCTCGCTCACATAAAGCCTTGTGGCATTTAATAGCATGGCACACTAAGTAGGTTATTTTGTGCATGTCTGCATTACAGCGTAGGCCTATAGTAAGAGGTAAATGGGCTGTGGTGAAAACACATTCTAAAAGGCTGTTCAAGGAAAAGACTGTATGTGGATCACAGTGCCAGCTTCCTTTTGAAACAATTAAAGGCAGAATAAAGGCTGCTCTAAATTTAGACCCGGCCAGGGTCATTCAGCCTGTACAGGCTGTTATTCTGTTTACCAGGCCTGATAAAAGGAGACCCTGAAGCCACAGCGCGAGTCGGGGATTGACGTTATATGCCAGAACCTCAGCAGGCAGTCAATAATTAAGTCAATGCTTCATCTATGTATAGAAGCTGTGGAGGTTAAGGCTGTGTGTTTTAGCTTGTGTGGAAGGTTGTTTTTATTGTTTCAAAGTAAAAACAAAACAAAAGTTTATTCAGTAACTTTAAGAGAATTTCAACTTTTCTGCTCTAGAGAGGATTTTGGTGCTTTCATCCATTTCTGTGTTAATGTTTCACATTCTACCAAACAAATCTGGGGCACTGCTTCGGTTTTAAAGTTACTGTTGACTGAAACACATTCAAAGAGAGACCTCTTCACAGTTGCTCCTCTTCAGTTGTTGTTCAGATTCCCATCCTGTTATTTACAGAAATCTTTGCATTCAAATTTGAACGCTTCATCCACGACTGCAGTGAGAGGGGTAAAGTGTTAACAGTCTTGTATCTAAGCCACCTCGCTGACCCCGTCCTCCTTTCCAGATGAATGTTTGAGCTGTACACAAACACTTCAGACTGCTACATATTAACACAGCGGGGGCAGAAAGTCTGTACAAAGGAGAAGAAAACAGTTCCCACCAAACAGATAGACCCTGTTGTTGCTGTTGTCAGCAGGTGCTGTTATGTGAGAGCCAGGAGACTTTAGAAAAAAGGATGAAGAGGAAGACGAGTCGGTGCTGAATTGTTCATGACTTCACCTGAACCTGACCAGCTCTCAGGTCCCTCCACTTTGCATACCAAATATCCTTGGGCAAGATACTATCCTCAAGTTGCTATGGATGTGTGTGAATGTTAGCTAGAACAAGCGTAGAAAAAAGCACTGGTGTGAATGAGGCAAGTTTTCTAAAGCGCTTTGAGTGCTCAGAGTAGAAAAGCACTATGTAAGAACCACACCAATTACTTTGTAAAGTGAAATCAGATCAGTCCACCTGCAATATGATCTGATTTTATCATCTGCACCAATCCCTGAGCAGCAAACTACAAACAGACTAAAAAAAAATATACAACAAAATACAAAAGGTAAAAAGTCCTTACTTTATTTCACAGATGAGATAAAAACCATGTTCTCATGCAGTAATGAGTTTGTGTAGCCATTGTTCATTATACAGCAGTGAGGCTGTGTCTGCCATGTTTGCCCTGGTTTGGGTCCCAGGGGTCAGAGTTTCTTTAGAGGGTTTTTAATGTGTTGGATATTCTGATCCTCTTAGTTTGAGGTTGCTGCTGTGCTGAGGTTTCGATTCAGCTATGTGGTGCTTCAGGTCTTGCTGTATTCTTCTTTCCTGGAGTTGAGTCCTTGCTTTTTCTACGTGGTTTCAGTTCCTAGTTTTAGTTTATTTATGTTTAGTGTTTTCAGGGTTTCGTTTTCTGTTCCTCCCTCCACCTCGTCCTTCTCCATTTCCCTTTGTATTACTTACTTGCTTGAATGTTTCAGCATGAAAGTGAACCACTTTCATAGTACAGAAAACTCAGGGCTAACCTTGAAGTTACCCAGATAAACCTAAATCTTGCTTTGTCGCAGAGGCCTCTGGTCTACTTTAAAATAATTATATCAAGAACTGTTAAGACGGAGCTCTCTGACTTCCTGCTCGCTAAGAAAGGGATCATTTTTCTTCTAGAAAATGATCTGTTTGTTAACATGAATTCATCCCAGAGATTATGACGTCTCTGTGATGGGTGATGGTTAGAGTTGGAAAAACTAGATTTAGAAGAACTTCATTAAGCGTTTAGGGTGTGCTGTACCGATTTCTTGGTCTGCTAAACAAACTCTGAGCTGAGGAAGGCGGGCATCACTCAGATGATCAGATACCTTCTTCACCCAGTCAGCACACCTATAGTTTTTTCTGTGTAGGTCCTGATTTTGGGCTTGTAACACTATAATTTTGACAGTCATAAGAACGCACTATTAAATCTAAACTAAGCCCTTCAACTACATATTTAAAAAATCCTGCATCTGCCAAGGACGAATAAACCATCACAAAGCCTCTTTGATGAGCGCAGAGAGTCTTTTCAAAGCCTGGTGGAGAAAGAAATACAAGATTAGATTGAGTTGTAGAGATTGTATGTGTTTATCTGGTTGTTTATCCATTTGTTTACCTCATCAATCTGCTCCGGTGTGCTGAGAGAAAAGGCCGCTCTGACGTAGGGGCAGGGCTCACTACTGTTGATCATGAACACGCCTCCAGGAACTAGCAGGACCTGTAACACACACACACACAAACATGTATCACCAGTTCTTACACATCTCCAGTTTTTACACAGGGAATAAAACATATTACATATTGTCTTTTCCTACATTCACCCCAGCCAAACTGTGTCTTGAGCTAACATGAAGCCAGGCAGGTCACCAGATTTTACTCTAAATGATAAAAATTACAATCATGTCCGTCTAAGTCCAGAAAAGTCCAAAAAAAAGCTTACATTAGCTTTCAAACAGCTCACTGAGTAAAATGACAACTTTGTGATATATTTTAGTTACTGCAGGCTTTTTGTTAGGAAGGTTCAGGTACTGGATACAAACTGTGAGGCCAAATGTTTCCCTTTATGCCAGGTTGTGTCACCGTCGTATTTCTCTCTGTTTGGTAACTTTTTTAAAAAAATTACTATTTGTGGCATTATTCATGTGAAGTGAGAGGAACACCAGGAATAACGTCCAGGATATCCTCCATGTTTGGTCAACATCCTGTCTTCTCTGATAACCAGCTTTCTCACTCTGATATAGCAGTTTGGATTGGGTATAAATATTCTGGTATCTGTTTTGATCTCACAGCCTGTAAACCGTTCGCCGTGGCATTTATGACAGCACTGAAAGACTCATTTTAGATTCAGCTGTCCATTATTCCTCCTCTGTCCAATGACACAGTGGTGTTATTATCTGCTGTATGAAGGCTTTAAATGCTCAGGACTCAGAGGACACGAGCCTGCTGTGCAGAGGCCTTGGAAAATCCCGATTGTACCCACTCTTGTTCATACACAGCTAATTCAGTAGCATGGAATTACAAACACACTGTGTGTGAGTGTGTGTGTTTGTGAGGAGATGTTTGCACCAAGGCCGATGCAGGTTTTGTGTCTCGGCAGAGTGTGGGATGGTGCTTGTAAAGCAGCCTTTGTGCAAGTGTTTTCCCTCTCACGCACACACACGCACACAAGTGCCTCTGGGGTATCTGCTGTTCAATAGGCAGGTCTTAACCTGAAAAGAGAACAGCACCTGCATGTTTGTTCACACTGACCTCTTTCTCCAACGCCTTCTCCATGATCAGCTGCTGGGTATCAGCTATGCCCTTCAGTTTCATCCACAGGAACATGCCTGCTGATGGTGTGTGCCACTCTGCTACATCTGCACGCACACACACAAACAAAAGTGCCTGAGCATTTTTTCTGTGATTCACAATGCCTCTTTGGTCATACAGTGCTTTAAGTAGGCCTCACTGGTTTAGTGGCTGCTGGTGCAGTGAGCCACAAAATCTCACTTAGATTCAGTGTCTTTGGTTCCTGAAAATACTACTGGGCAGAAAGTCCAAGAAAAGTGACTGAGGAAGATGAAGAAGGATGAGAGGAAGTGTCAAAAATCACTGATAGTTCACTACACCTTAGTTCTGGGTTTGTTAGTGAATCTGCTGCCAAATGTAAGTAATTTTACAAAAATGACTGCTGTTAGATGGCGGCACTATTGCCTTACAGCAAGAAGGTCCAGAGTTCGACTCCACAGGCCGGCCGTGGCCTTCCTTTGTGGAGTGCATGTTTGTGTGTGTGTGTGAGTGTATTAGTGCGTGTGTGTGTGTTCTCTGTGAGTACTCTGGCTTCATCCCATAGTTAGACATGCAGTTAGTGGGGTTAGGTTAACTGGTGATTAAACTGCCTCTGAGTGTCAGTGGTTGTCTGTTTCTCTGTGTTAGCCCTGTAACAGACTGGCAACCTGTCCAAAGTCTAATTGTAAGTAATCATAAGCTTTATGATGAATGTAAATAACTAACACTTTTATATGGGTGTGGCCCCACTACAGTACTTTTCCATTTATACAGCATGACCTTTTGGCTCCAGCCCGTTATGAATGAAGGTCAGAGCTGTCTGGATGCAGAGGTAAGTTTTCCTTTTTCCATTAATGGGGATATAATAAATATTAAATATGTTTAATCCATTTCCTTCCTGAGAAACCAACTGTAAACCAGACATTTTCCTAATAATTTGAAACACACACACACAAACTTAGAAATACCGGTTAACCTAACGAGTTGGTGTTTGGACTGTGGGAGGAAGCTGGAGTAAAATGGTAAATGGCCTGTATTTGTATCGTGCTTTACTTAGCCCCTATGGACCCCAATGCGCTTTACACTCCATTCAGTCATCCACCAATTCACAACCACATTCACATACCCAGAAAGACCCACACAGGCACAGAAAGGGCCTCAGCACACTCAAATAATCTTGGTCATTGCTTAATAGTGTTGCTCTTCTTCAGAAAACTATACAGGAACCTTAAAACGGAGTATGCTGACAACAGATTTCACCTTCAGCCTCAGTGGGTGTGAGCCTTCCATCAAAGATCTAAATCTATGTTTGCAAGCACAGACTGTATATAAAGGATGACTGTTGCTTCCAGCAGGAGGCGACACCTCTGGATGCAAAGAGAAAATTACCCTATTGGTAACTTGACCTCATTAAATGCCTACCTGCTGACTTTATGGTTCAACCACTAGTTTATAGACATACCTAATACAGCATGGAACAATTTAAAGTGAACTAGAATACAAAACATGGTACCCTTCACGGCTTGGCCATGTTTAAAAGCCGTTACTGTTTGCCTATCAGAATCACTCATGTCAGTCTGGAGTGTTGACACATCAAAGCTGATCTGACTGTGGCTACATCACCTGTTATATAGAGTCTATGAGTCCAGCTTAAAGGAAACATGAAGTAAAGTGAACAGGTCACTGCTTGTTTACATGTGGATACTTTGGGCTTCATCAGTGAGTGCACAAACCTTTGAGCCATTTGTCTGCAGAGCTGATCATGGCATCTCGCTGTTTCCTGTAAAACTCAATCACCCTGCAAGAGGAAAGAAAAGAACTGTTTGATTTACTGTTGGAAACGTAACTGGATCCAAGTCAGTTTTTAACAAGTCAAACTGGTCAGACAGGAAGTGACATACTTGTCTATGTGCTGGAGGAAACCCTCCTGTCCCCAGCTGTGCAACAACTGAGACACCATGAGCTGAAAGAAAGCAGGGCACTCTGATTATATATTGGCATCACTCCAAATCATTTGACTGTAAAATGACTCTACAGCAGATAATAAAACTGCATATTAATAGTTTAATGAGTTGAAGAGGCACACTTTCCTCCTTCTCACATGGGGTGTTTATGTGTGTTCTGGCCTGAGCTGTTTGCATTTTAAATCTTTCATGCATTAATAACATTTCTGGTTTAGATTAGATGAATATGCAGAGGTGAGGATTAAATAAGAGGTTGGAGGCAGATCTTTTGGAGGTCCTCATTAATCCTCTCCTCCTTCTTTCTGAGTAAAATCTCCTCTGCTGCTTCTGCTAGTTCAGACACGCGATAAATTCTTTTTCAGCTTTAAATGTAGCGTGACAGCAGCACACCACTCATCCTCGCCTGGTTTGAGTTTATGTCTGTGCAAATCAGGCATGCCTGGTGGGTGGGAACTTAATCTGGCAGAGTATAAAAGTCAGTAATGACTCTGCTCACAAATATGCTTCATTGCTAGCACACTGCGCAACTGTGCTGCCCTGCTCTGTGTTTACTGCTGCTTTATGTGATGGCATACTGTCACTATCAACAGCACTTCACGCTGAAAGATTTCTTTTAGTCCATTCAGGGTGAATACGATGAGATTCTGGGTGGTGTTAAGTGGGAGATTTCTCACCTGTGTGAAGGTGCTTGTGTGCATCGTCGAAGCCTGGATGTGCAGCACCACCCGGTCTACGAGCGGTTTGGGGCCGGTCACGAAACCTATCCTCAGTCTGAAGCAACAACACAACCAGCTGAATAATTCAAGTCAGAAACACTCACAGTACATAAAACCTGGAGTCAAATATTAACTTCACTCTTAAACCTAAGACGTAAACACTCTGTGACCGGATCCTGTTTTAACAGACTGTGTTTCGCAATGTGACTTCACTGAAACTGAGGAACTGAAGCCTGGATAAGCAATGCTGGAAACACACATTACTGTGCAGATAAAGGCTGGGGTGCCATATTTACATTTTGTGTCCATGAGGATGTTGCTTGATAAACGAGTGTCTGTACTATGTCACTTGGCTGGAAGCCTCTGAATGTGTCGACAACATAAGTCAGTAAACCCTGCTTGAACCCCTTTAGAAATAGCTACACACTATACTACTGTAATCTTTATAATTTCCTACAATTCACCTCACTACTATACTTACGATTGTTTAAAAGACTGCATTTGTTGTTTTTTATTTGTGGTTAAAGTGTAAAAGTTATTCCATGCGTTACCTTTGGCTGCTCTCTTAGTCACAAGGCTCTCACCACAGCAGGTAGCGCTCTGTGTTTGATTTGGCAGATTTTTATGCCTGATGACACAAAAGGGATTTGTGTCTCCTCCCGGAAACAAACCGGGGAACTTTTGCTTGTTAGGTGAATATGTAAAAAACTATGGAGCCACTCTCCAAAGCCATCACATCATGTAGTTAAAAACATAAATAAAAAAATAACCGGAGGGATTTTTCTAGATAAACTTCAAGCGAGTGAGTGAGCCATATATTTTTATGTGGCACTGTGATATTTCTTTTTTAGGAGTTTATTTTTGAGCGTTTTTACCTAAACTGAAAATGGCTGAGAGCAGACTCGAACCTGGACCCCTGCAGTGACCCTTTAGCACATGGGCTGCCTTCTAGACCTGTATGCTACATCAGTGTCTGATCTTTGAGGTACTTTGACTCATAAAAATGTTTCCTGACATTTCTCCCCCCCCCCCAATCTATTACTCCTACAGCTTTTCACGGGTCCAGTGATGTGGCAAGAATACCAATAGAGCAACACATGACACTGGAAACATGTTATTTTAACATTAATAGTACTGATTTTCCACTTTTACCATTAAATGCAATTTTTTTTACTGTGAACTGCAGCTAACAGAAGAAGATTACAAGGTATCCTGAGGTGTGTGCAGTTTGACAACTGAGCAGCTGGAGCTCAGACACAGGCCACGGACAAACTTGTTGCTTTCAGGCATATTTGGACAACGTTTGCTGCCTGAAATACTTTCTCCCTGTTACTGATCAATGTGTACATGAACAGTTGGTGGCCTTTAGAGGCAGGTGGTGTTTCAGTCTCTTAAAAAAAAGCAGCCAAGTATGGCATAAAGATCTGATGAAAAAATGTGATGCCAGAACCACAAATAAGTACATTAGAACATCATTTAACATTTCTGTCATAGACAAAAGGGAACGCTACAGTTGTGATAAACACATATTCAGCCATTTAAACAAACTATTCCTGCAGAACATATTACAGGTCATACATCACCCTATTCTGTCATTTTAGTCGCTAAAATAGTTTGTTTACTTGAGGGCTGAACCAAATATATGTGTTCCTGAAGGATGCTGACGTTTTCATTCCTACAAACATGTAAAATAAATTTTTGTGTCAGGTTCATAGTCGCTAGGGCAAATCAAGAAATGGGAACATCAGTTCCACATGTACTGGGAGTAAAACAAATCCACCCACCTAAACGGTCACAAAGGTTGAGAAACTCACCCTGAAGACAGAATTTTGGAGAAGGAGTCGGTCCTGATGATCCTCCCATCAACATCCATGGAGAGAAACGTGGGAGCCCACGGCTGCCACACAAGTAAACATGACATGAACTAACTGTGACCTTTATTCATTATTAATGAAGGTCAGATTAACAGGCTGCCGTTTGTCATTTAAAGAAAAAATCTCTTGTCTTTGCACCTTTTCAAACTGCAGGAAATAGTAGGGGTCATCCTCGATGATGAGCATGTCGTACTGCCTGGCCAGCTATTAAAGGGAAGAGAGGTTTAAATAAAAAACGTCAGAGTGAATCTGCAGGGAAAGCAGCTTTACAACAGGCTGTAATTAGCAGAGTGCACGCTTCACTGGTTTGCTTTGTACGACCGTGACTCAAGAGAGTCAAAATCTGCAGCGTGTGCATGTATTTATCTCACTGAGTATGACTTTGGCGACGACTTACCTCATACACTTCCTTCTTCCTCTCTGCTGTCATGGAGGCCCCGGTGGGGTTTCCTCCATTAGGGATAGTGTAGAGGATTTTGGGAGCGGTGCTTCCGGGCTTGTGGACCTCTGACGGATCCCACCGGGACAGGACTTCCTTCAGAGCTGCAGGTATCATGCCATGCTGATCGCTGGGAACGTTTACCAAGTTGCAGCCGAGAGGATGGAGCTGCACAGGAAATGAGAGCGTAAGGTGGTCGCAGTGCTTCGTGTCACAATGTTTGTGATGTGCAGAAGAAAAATGCTCTTACTGCTGCGAGCGTGCCCGAATACGTGGGCGCATCCAGAAGAACATTGTCTCCGGGGTTGACCAACATCTCAAACACCTGCACCAAAACCAGCAAACATACGAGGCTAAGACACAGGCTGTGAATGTTTTCCTTGACATGAAAAACTGCTATAATAAATAAAACTATATTAAAATATAGAGATTCTTACTTTAAAGCTATAGCTTAAGGGTTTCAGTGGGTCTAAGCTGTTCAGCTGATGTCAGATGGACAGGTAAATCTACAGGTGGTGGTGTCAGTACCTTGCAGAGCCCCTCCTGGCTCCCCGTCGTCACACACATCTCCATCTGCCCGCTCTCAGGGCTGTAGCTAGCAGTCGGCGGGTTGTGGAGGTTCTTCTGCAGGTTTTTCATCCACGTCAGCAGCTCAGGTATTCTACGCATTGAAGAGAAATCAGGTGTTTCCAAGACAAATCTATTTTCATAAAATAGTAATCTGTTTTATTTTAACACAAATACTGCACATGTCTGCATGAGCGTCTGTCTTAATCCTCTAATCCAAACTGAAATGCTGTTCTGAAAACTGTCACAAAGCAGTGACTGATTCTGTCGTCTGGATTTCTCACCCATTAGAGGCGGAGTACTGCAGAGCTCTCTTCATCGCCTCCTCATCGAAGGTGACTGTCTGCCCGTTCTTCACCATGATGGACGCTGACTGGAAGGGGAAGGTGTTGGAGTTAGGAGCTCCTCCGGCCAAAGAAATCAGCGATGGAGGTGACCGCTGCTGCAGCTCAGCTTCATGTGGGATCACAGAGAGAAGATGATGAAACCTTCAGCTCAGCCTCCTGTCTTTTATTCAGTTCCACCGTCTCACCAAACCATACATCACAGCATCACTACCATCTTGTAAACCTTCCCTTTTACTCTTGCTGCTATCTTTCTGTCACAATCCACCACTGATATTCGTCTCCACCCGCTCCACCCTGCCTGCACTCTCTCTTTACTTCTCGTGTGCTTTCTGTTGCTTTGCATGGATGACTCCAGGTGTTTAAACTCATCCACGATCACTACTTCTGCTCTTTGCTGTTATACTGGTCTCCCTCTCATTTACACACATGTGTTCTGCCTTGTTTCTCCTGACCTTAATTTATCTTTTCTTCAGTGCATATCTCCACCTCTGCAGGCTCTCTATCAACCTGCTCCACACTCTCACTACAGATCAGTGTCATCTGCAAACATCATAGCCCACACAGATTCCTGCCTGACCTCATCTGTCAGCCTGTTCATCACCACTGCAAACAAGAAGGGGCTCAGAGTGAATCCCTGATGTAATCCCACCACCATCTTGAACTCACCCGTTACTCCTACTGCACACCCCATCACTGTCTCACTCTCCTCATGCATTTCCTGCACCACCTCACATACATCTTTGCCACTCCTGACTTCCAGATGCAGTATCACAGTTTCTCATTTTGCACCCCATCAATTTAGAGTCACCAGTTGGTCTAAAATGCATGCTTAATTCTGATTGTGCCCACACAGGAAGAGAGAGAACATACAAACTGCACACAGAAAGGTCCCAGCTTATAGTCTCATCACCACCCAGACTTACAAATGTTTAGTTTAATATTTGTATATAACAGAAAATGTTAAAAAACTGAAATTGTCATCTGCTTGCTTTTTCTTCTGTTCTATTATTTCAGCTGGTCTTCTCACCTAATCTGTTATGTGCAATGAAACAGGGCAGATTTGGGATGTGCCTCAGGTAGCGGTATACTACTGTTCCCATAAGGCTGTGTGTGGGGGGAGCTTCCGGGTTACGAGTAAAGTTGGAAAACATCACCCGAACACGCTGCGTCCAGTGTCATCATTTATACGTGGTGTCAGAAGTGCGAACGGCGGTCTCCGCTGTTTTTTTTTTTCTTCTTCTTTTTCGAGTACAGTAAGGTGCAGTTAACTGCGAGAGAAGTTTTCGCATCGGTAACCCGAACAAGACCGGGATGCAGGTGAAGCGCGGCCGAGGCTGTGACCGGCGCTAGCAACAGGGCGCGTGCGCGCGCGCGGTCGAGCACGAGCCTCACATGTCGGAGGGAGGAGACGAGGTCGGCGCACCGGAAAGCTTGGATTCTGAACGCGAGGAAGCCAGGGATCCACACGTCACGATGGCGACCACGGTACCCAGAAACGTTTGACTTTTCTCATCCTGCCGAATGGCCAAAGTGGATCAGAAGGTTCGAAAGATTTCGCATTGCAACTGCTCTTGATAACAAATCAGACGAGTATCAAGTTAATGCACTCCTGTACGCTATGGGAGACGCTGCTGATGATGTTTTGGCAGTTTTACCACTGTGCGATGCAGATAAAAAGAAATATGCAACTGTCAAAGAGGCATTTGACAAACATTACGTAGGAAAACAACGTAATTCTTGAAAGAGCACAGTTTAACTCCAGACGGCAACAGGAAGGGGAAAGTACAGAGTCGTTCATCACTGCTGTGCACAAACTTGCAGAAAATTGTGCATTTG
>NW_024583095.1:44855-81821 GCF_018398535.1 Haplochromis burtoni | reverse complement strand
CAAGCAAAGCGGAAAGGAATGTGGCCGCTGTGGTCGCAAGAACAAACACTCATGGAAAGAATGTCCAGCCAAAGAGGTACAGTGTCGAAAATGTCAGAAAAAAGGGCACTTTGCTGCGGTCTGTCGCAGTAGTGAAGCTACAGCGCTATGCAAAGTGACAGAAAATCCGAAAGATACAGACAGCGAGGATTGTGTGTTCTTGGGTGAAGTAGAGACTGGGAGGTCATAGCCCTGGGTGCAAAAGGTCAAGTTAAATGGGGAAAATGTATATTTTAAACTTGACACAGGGGCGGATGTTACATCTATTCCAGAGGGTTTGTACAGTCCAGACAGGGATGGTAAGCTGCAGAGACCCAGAAAGAAGTTACTAGGGCCGGGCAGTAACCCACTCAATGTTAAAGGCTGCTTCGAGGCACAGCTAGCAGTGAAAGGGCGCAGTGTTTCTCAAGACGTCTACCTTGTGTCAGGTCTAGTACAGCCAATGCTAAGCAGGCCAGCGTGTGAGGCTCTGGGTCTTGTGTACAGAGTAAGCACAGTAACGGAATTGGTGACAAATTTCAGGGCAGCATACCCAGACGTTTTTAAAGGTTTAGGCGTGCTGAGGGAGCCTTATCACATTGAGATAGAGCAAGGAGCTGTACCAATAGCCTTATCTGCCCCACGACGTGTTCCTCTTCCCCTCAGAGATGCAGTGAGAAATGAGCTGCACAGAATGGAAGAAAGATGCTAAAGTGTTCACAAAGCTCGACGCCTGGTCTGGATTCTGGCAAATTCCGCTCACGCCAGAGTCAAGGCCACTCACTACCTTCATCACGCCTTTTGGAAGGTTTCAGTTCAACCGCCTTCCTTTTGGCATTGCATCGGCGCCGGAACATTTCCAAAGGCGAATGTCACAGATGCTGGAAGATTTTGAAGGGGTGATTTGTCACGCCGATGATGTGCTTGTATATGGCAGAGACAGGCAGGAGCACGACCAGAGGTTGCACTGTGTGCTCCAAATGTTTCAGAAGGAGGGTCTCACTCTGAATGAGAAGTGTGAGTTTGCTAAAAGTCAAATAATCTTTGTGGGACACAAAGTGTCAGCAAAAGGCATTGAGGCTGATCCCAACAAGATAACAGCAATCCAGCAGCTGCCGCAGCCTCAGAGTGTGGAAGATGTGCGCCGTCTCATGGGCATGGCCAACTATCTTGCCAAGTTTATGCCACAACTAGCCACAATCACCACACCATTAAAGGAACTGCTAAAAGACAGAAACGAGTGGATATGGGCGGAGCCACAGGAAACAGCGTTTAGGAGACTAAAAGGGATATTAAGCTCTCCAGAAGTGCTCGCTCAGTACTCCAACTCAGCAGATACACGAGTCGCTGCAGATGCATCGCCATACGGTATCGGGGCTGTTCTCACTCAGAAACAGTCTGACAACTCCTGGCGACCGGTCACATATATCTCAAGAGGTCTCACAGACACAGAGAAACGCTACGCGCAGATAGAAAAGGAGGCGCTCGCTGTAACGTGGGCGTGTGAACGACTGTCATCTTACCTCATGGGCCTACAGTTCACTCTAATCACAGATCACAAACCCCTGGTCCCTCTTCTGAGCACAAGAGGCCTGGACGACCTGCCTCCACGCATCCTGAGATTCCGCCTCAGGCTGCTGCGCTTTACTTTCACCATTGTCCATGTTCCAGGGAAGAACCTCGTCACTGCTGATGCTCTCTCACGAGCACCGCTGGCAGGGCCTCCTTCTGCTGGGGATCTTCAGCTGGAAAAAGAGGTGGAGGTTTTCGTGGACGGTGTAGTTTCCCATCTCCCAGCAACAGATAAAAGGCTGGCCGGGAATCTCAACCCAAATACGTCAAATGGTAGACAGGTGCGAAACATGTCAAAAACATAGGTTACAGTGCCGTGAACCAATGCTGGCAACTCCTGTTCCCGACCGCCCATGGCAAAAAGTCGGCATGGATCTGTTCGAGTGGTCAAAGAAACACTTCCTGCTGATTATTGATTTTTTCTCAAGGTACATTGAGATAGCTGAACTGAGACACACAACTGCAGAGGTCACTATTAATGCTGTAAAAGAAGCCTTTGCAAGACATGGTGTTGCCGAGACTGTGGTATCGGATAACGGGCCGCAATTTTCATCAGAACAGTTCAAGCACTTTGCCAAAGAGTACCAGTTCACACATGAAACGAGCAGCCCTAGGTACCCCCAAGCCAACGGGGAGGCAGAACGCGCTGTTCGTACCATTAAAGACTTGTGGAAAAAGGACTGTGACTACACCAGAGCACTGCTAGCGTACAGGGCCACCCCACTGGAACATGGGCTCTCGCCGGCGCAGTTGCTTATGGGGAGACACCTGCGGACCACGCTGCCACAAGCTGTGGCAAAGCTGGTGCCAAAGTGGCCTGACCTACAGGCTTTTCGCAAAAAAGATGAGGAGGGGAGGCGTGAGCAGGCAAAACACTACAACCGCAGACATAGAGTCAGACCGCTTCCGGAACTATCGTCAGGACAGAAAGTGTGGATTACCACTGAAGGAACTACCGGAGCAGTAGTTGGACCTGCCAGTGCTCCCAGATCCTATGTGGTAGAGACAGACAGGGGTTTTCTGAGGAGAAATAGGAGCCACCTCAGACCAACAGGGACTATTACCAGATCTGGTCGAGTGGTGAGACCTCCTGAAAGACTGGATGTGTAATTCTCTGAAGTTATCCATTCATGCCCTATTCAAAGCTGGGTTAAGCTGTCAGAGATGTTTACAATAATGTGTTTTGTTTAAATGTAAGTGAACAAATGAGGGATGTGTATAATTTCCACGTTTCATGATGTTCCCCATTTCTGTTCTAGTGAGCTGTTTGAGACGTTATGAAGTATGTCTTTAGCTAAAAGGAGGAGGTGTAGCGGTAGACTACTGTTCCCACAAGGCTGTGTGTGGGGGGAGCTTCCGGGGTTACGAGTAAAGTTGGAAAACATCACCCGAACACGCTGCGTCCAGTGTCATCATTTATATGCCTCTGACGTTTTTTTTTAACCATATAAACTAAATAAAACTCGTGTTTTAATGTGTTCTGTTTATTTCATCTGTTTCCGGTGGAGCAAATAGAGATGGCATGGAAAATATGAACCTTGCGGTTAGAAAGATCACCGGTTTAATTGGTCATTTTTGTTGTAGTTAAATAAAAACCACAGCAGACAAGGAAAAACTGAAAAAAACTCAGAAGACTTGCTGTTTTTTTGCATTCTCACACAGACATAACTCACACGAAAGAGAGGTAAACACCAAACACGGGTGCTACCAGTGACATCATAGGCTCTATTCCACATTAGCTACAGGGCCTTAAGGTGATTAGGAACACCCGTTTTTACCATTTCGTGTCAAACTGGCTATTGTAATGGGTGCATTAGTCTCGCTGTACAACCGGACACAAGTGTATTAATCAATGAAAAGTACTCACTCAGCATCCTGATGGGGGAAGGCTTTCTCGCTGCACTGACAGCTGTCAGAAACCGAGCGTAATTCATGTTTCCTGTCAAATTACAAGGTGAAAAATATCAGCTGCCTCTCCTCACACAGCGGGGTTATCTGCCCATTAAGCTTACACCTCCTTCCACAGGCTTTCAGTGAAGCATTTACGCTGTTTCTGTAAGTTAATCTGTAACTGTAGCTCTTAACTGAGCCAGCGGCTATGGTAGAAATGTGTTACCTTTTTTTGGTATGTAACGTAAAAGCAGATTCATATCTATATCTATATATCTATATATAGATATATAAACCCGAAACAGCTATAAGGTGAGCTAACACGGACACACACTATGGGAGGCTACAGTGAACACAGGACTAAACATATCATAGGTGTAAACAATTATTTTAACTGTAGTTATGACATTTGCTCTACCACACTCTGCAGTGTAACTGACCTTGCGCGTGTGGCAGAATCGGCGCGGGGGCTTCTGGTCAGTGTATTTCTAGATGCGTGGCGACTTTCTGTGGTGGTTAGCGCCGGTGACCGCTTCTTGAACTACATTACCCGAGATGTACTACAAAGAAAAATATTAACGCCTGCCTGCTTACCGGGCAGAAATGTCTGCATTTTCTGTTGTACGAGTCTGTGTCACAAAGCGTTAGAAATTATTTCACGTTAAAGAAAATATCGGCTGCTCGACATTTCACAGATGCAAAGCCTGAACGAGACGTTGTGCAGCAGTCTCTGGTGAATGTTTATTCCTCTGGTCCCCGCTAGGGTGCAGTGAAGCGCGGGAAAGCGGAAACAGCAGGAAAACGACGAAGAAGCGGAACTTCCGTGTTGTTCAACATGGAGTGAGAAAATGTAGCGTAATCTCGCTTAGTTAATATCTAAAGTGAGTTAGTTAATGTTTTGTGTAGCGTTTCTTCTCCAAAGTTTATTGGTAATTCGTTTTTTATCATTATTTCGAGCCTTTTGACTATATTAGCAGTTGTTTGATGCTAGCAGAGGAGGCTGAATGAGGCCGCTCAGTGTTTAAGCTTTAATGTTTGTTTACCGTGAGGTTTCTGCTGCTATGTAAGCTGCTTTTGTTTCGTCGTTTCAATGGGAAAAAGGAAAGACATGATTCACCCCAGATTTCTCGGTGAGTATTTGAGAAAGCTTGTACTGTTGCAGTCGCACGTTTTCGTATATTCTTTCCTTGTGCTTAAAGTCTCCAGTTTGTCTGCTTAAAACCACAGCCTGCAAAAAGCTGATTAAACATATCCATAAAACAAAACAAAACATAAGCGCATCTAAACCAGGGGTGATCTCTTGGAATATCCCATCCTCATATAAAGCTTAACGTGGGCCTTTTGTAGTGGCTGGCCTCCGTTTTTAGCAGTAAATGGAGGCTGTGTGTGTTGATAGTTTGGGGGGGGATAACAAACAGGAAGTTTGGCTGATATTTTGAAATGCATCTTAAACAAATGTTTATAGGAGAAACCTCCAAGTTGGGACAAAACATGTCCCTTCACAGTTTACTTTGTAGATTTAAAGAGTTTCTTACAGCAGTAGAAAAGGTCTTTTCGTTGTTGTTTGTTTTTTTTGTTTTTTTAATCTGCCAGCATTCAGACTGTGGGTCAGTTGTGAGCCCAACAACACATAAACTACACACAACAAATATTGTGTGATTTCGAGACGGTGGCACTGACAAAGACAGGTGGTTGAGCTGGAGATGTTAAGATTTTCAGTGGGAGTGACCACAATAGACAAGAATAGAAATGAATGTAACAGAGGGACAACTCAGGCCAAGCAGAAAGGGAGAGAGGCAAAGCTGAGATGGTGTGGCTATGTACAGAAGAGGCGTAGTGGATATACTGGACAAAGGAGAGATGGAGCTTCCAGACAGGAGGGGAAGACCACAAAGCAGGTTCATGGCAGTGATGGTCATGGTGTGACAGAGGAGGATGATAGGAATACATATAGGCAGATTATCTGCTTCAGTGACCTCTGTAGGAGCGGCCACTCTATTAAAAATGGCAAACTAGAATGAAATACTTTTTTGCCGAATGTATTTAAAAAAAAAAAAGGTGAAATCATATTGTTTTTACTCTGAGCTGATTCATTTGTAATTTTATTGTTATAGGGTTCAAACCGAGTCTGTTTATTAGACCTTTTAAAAGGCAGCCATCACTGAACAAAGTGATGTAATTAATGTAAGTAAGTAATTAAAAAATTACGTGGTTTTTAAAAGAACACACACAAATAAAACAAGAAAAATAATCAGAAGCCGAGAATAGAAAGGTATTTGTTTGTTTGTTTGCTTTTTAATGAGGTTGATGTTTCCAATGCAGGTTATTTTACTTGTGTCACATTATTCCATCCATCTTCATCCGCTTTGTCCGGGGCCGGGTTGCGGGGGCAGCAGCCTAAGCAAAGAGGCCCAGCCCTCCCTCTCCCCAGCCACCTCCTCCAGCTTATCCGGGGGAATACCAAGGCGTTCCCAGGCCAGCCGAGAGATATAATCTCTCCAGTGTGTCCTGGGTCTGCCCTGGGGCCTCCTCCCGGTGGGACATGCCTGGAACACCTCACCCAGGAGGCGCCCAGGGGGCATCCTTGTCAGATGCCCGAACCACCTCAGCTGGCTCCTTTCGAGCCATTATTCCTATGTTAAATACATGTTGGTATATGTTGTGATGGAAAGCTGAAAGACTTGGAAACAGTTATCTCTTGTAATGAGTTTCTTTGTTTACCTGACTCAAAGGGGGATATAAATGACACAACTAGATCCAAACATGTGGATTGTTTATATTAAAACCAACTTGGAGTTCTGATTCTTGACCTTTTGATTTCTGGTTCAATTCTGTAGAAAACAAATTAGAAAAACCGTCTGGCTCTGTGAATCTGAATTTGATAAGCAGAAGATGAATGGATGTGGATGTAAACATTTTATTTGAAAAGAAATCATTTTGCGTTTTAGCTCATCGAGCTGATGGACCGCTGCCCTTACACTGTGGCGAGGTGTCTGTTCTTCCACAGTTCTCCTCCTACAGATTTGATCAGAATTTAATCAAACTTGCACACAGTGATTGTCTTATCATTGGGTCTTAACCTAAACTGTGCTCAATTAACCATTTAAAAGTTCTAAATTGTGAACTGTGATGTACCATGAGCTGGATGAGCAGCTAACTCACTGACGGTCTTTGTATTAATCTGTGCTTTGTCCCGTTCTCTGCAGGTGAAGGCGGCTCCAGCCTGCACAGCGCTCACAAGCGGAAACACAAAAAACACAAGAAGCACAAGAAGAAGCACCACAGCTTCCCCGAGGTGCCAGAGCCTGAGCCTGTAGTGGTGCCTCGGCCTCCGCCGCAGCTCCGACTGAAGATCAAACTGGGAGGACAGACGCTGGGAACCAAGAGGTGAGACGTTTGAGCCAGATTTCAGTATCGATAACTGTTCATGAATCAGTTTGATCAGTCAGTTAACAGGACATTGTGCTCTCCAGTGTTCCCACTTTCACCGTCCATCCCGGTGTGGCTCGTCCACCCTCACCTTTAATGATCATTGACAACAACGTTGATGATGACGATGATGACGACGATGAAGATGATGATGACGAGCCCTCTGTTCCTTTGGAGCAGTATCGAGCCTGGCTCGGTGAGTTAGCAAAACAAGTGGACTCAATTCTAATATAGGAGGAGGGATGACCTCAGCTTGATCGGGACTGTTGACACTTCATGGATGAAACCATGAAGGAAGTCATATTTGAAAGAAATGATTACTAGTTCCTGCTGTTTAGTTTCAAGTTTCTGCCAACCTCCTGAGATCTAAGCTCTTGTAAAAGCTTTGTTGCATACTTTAAAAAAAAACCTGGTTTTGTTTTTTTTGTTTTTTTCTGGCAGTTTTGTTGGTTTTTTCTGCATGTGTTTGTCACACACGTCTTTGACATACTATTTTTATGTTAGAAATGGTTCCTTTGCCAACGATTAAAACATTTGTGCTGTTTGTTGCCAGATATTTTCTTATTCCCAAATACTTACTGCTTTTGTCTAATCTGGTCATGAACTGAATATTTTTTTAATCACCTGGACAACATCCTGTGATATTTACAACCCAGTTTATAAACTGTGGTTTGAAAGAAATACTCCACACATTAATAAGTATAATCTGCCTGCATCCCTACATGACTCCAACTTCAGAGCTGAAACAAACAGTGATGTCTGAGAATCTGCTGATGGTACAGAATAGCACAACAGAGCTTGATCTTGATTTTATTTTAGCCTTGCAACAAAGACTGTGTTTATCTTGATTGTTTTGTACCAGATGAAGACAGCAACCTGGCCACATCCCCTCTGCCGGATATGGACTCAGATTCCATGCTGGGCGGGCCCGTGGACGAGGAGGAGCGGTGGCTGGACGCTCTGGAGAAAGGAGAGCTCGATGACAACGGAGAGCTGAAGAAGGAGATCGATGAGTCTTTGCTCACTGCCAGACAGGTAAGAAGCAGCTGTCAGTGTTGTGGAGAACATTTTCACCTGTGCCTGACTTTAATATGAAAGGTCTTCCAGCATTTGAAATCAGGGGTAAAACTTTTTTTCTTTTTTTTTTAAAAAGTAGCTTAAAACATGTTTTTCTTTCCTTGTCTCTCCCCCTCAGAAAGCTCTGCTACACAAGCAGCAGAGTCAGCCTCTCCTGGAGCTCCCCATGGGCTACAAGGAGAAAGAGATGACCGCTGAGATGATGCAGAAGCGGGAGGAGCGTGCC
Source organism: Haplochromis burtoni (assembly GCF_018398535.1). Classification (NCBI taxonomy): domain Eukaryota; kingdom Metazoa; phylum Chordata; class Actinopteri; order Cichliformes; family Cichlidae; genus Haplochromis; species Haplochromis burtoni. Next base: position 73,609 of record NW_024583095.1, on the reverse strand, counting down.
CGAAAGAGACGCCTGCAGGCCGCCAAGAAGGCAGAGGAGAACAAGAACCAGACAATAGAGAGACTGACGAAAACCAGCAAGGCCAAGATCAAAAGCATGAAGGAGAAGAAGTCCAAGCAGAGCCAGTGCCCCATGGTTCGGTACAGCGATTCTGTCCAGGGAATGGCCATCTCCTTCCCAGCAGGGGTCCCCGCTCCTACCCCGGCGCCTCCCTGCCCTCCTCCTCCAGCCCCATTGAACTGTGGAGTGAGCGGGTGCACAAACCTCAAGAAGTACTCGTGCTCAAAGACCGGAGTTGCTCTCTGCAGCCTCGAGTGCTACAAGAGGAACCTCATGCTCGTGCAGAGCGCAGCGTGAACCCCAGACAGTTGAGTTTATGCCACCCTGGGATGTGACGATGGCGAGTATTCATGCTCGTGTATTTACGTTAACAGGACACTGGTGACCGTGTAGTGGTAGGAAGGGGATTTTGGACTTTCCTGACCTGTGTGAGGAGACTGTATATCAACATGCTTTTTTCATGTGTCATGATAATGATTCTCTGTGGAACTGCTCGTCCAATTATGTACAATATATATATATATATTTTAAAAAGATCAATCTGTGTACAAATCGAATATTCAGTAATTATGATTTGTAGAACATCGTCATTGTTGGTGCAGATAAAGTGCATCTTTTTGGTTTCTGAGTTTTGAGAGTAGCTGTTTCCACTTTTCGTTGTTAATAATGTGAAAAAACAAATTGGTCTGGAAGCAATAAAATAATAATAATTTTCCTTTTTAATGTTCATTCATTAATGTAACAAATGAGTCAATTTCCTTACAAAACTGTACAAAGTTTAAATTAAGCAACTAAAAGGCATTTTTACATCACTGTAAACTGTTTGTGAAAACATCACTACACCCCTGTGTGCTGTGTCCGCGTGGACATGTACGCTGCTGCTGCTGCAGGAAGGTCTTGCATGAGTTTCTGCATAATGGCGTCATGAGGTATTCCCTGATTGACTTGAGTGGATTTTCATGTGCACATAAAAAAATGTGTCTAGGGTCTTTTATATGTGCAATAAGGTACAAAATAGCAGTCAGCCTAATATCACTGTTGAAAAAAAATGTAAAAAGGCTCCCTACATTTATGCTCACGTGCTTTGACAAGCGTCACAATTTGAATTATCTTCCTGAGGATGTTACGGATGCTTCACTGGTAAACGAAGTCTTAAAGTTTCTGTTCATCACTGTCGCTGATCTGGTGCAGAAGAGGATAGCGACAGGTCACAAAGCCAAACCAAAGGAGAGTCTGAAGGCCATTTCCACGGGAACCTCGGGCACAGAGTCATGGAAGCACACGTAGAACTCCTGAGGAACGGGCTCCAGCAGCATGCGTCTGAAAGCCGAAGGAAGGAGACTGAGATGAGAAATTCAATTTACTTAATTTATATAGTGCCGAATCGTAACAGCAGTCACCTCAAAGACTAGTCTAAGGTAAAGACCGTACAATATTAGAGACAAACAATCATATGACCCCTTATGAGCAAGCACTTGGTGACAGTGAGAAGGAAAAACTCCATCAGAACCAGCCATCTGCTCTAACCAGTTGGAGGTGAGGGAAGGAAGACGGAGGAAAAAAACAAAGATAGCCAGATATGATTAAATGCAGAGTATAAACGCAGTGAGTGAAGAAGACACAATGCATCATGGGAATCCCCCAGCAGCCTACACTTATTACAGCATAACTAAGGGAGGATTCAGGGTCACCTGATCCAGCCCTAACTATATGCTTTACCAAAACGGAAAGTTTTAAGCCTGATCTTAAAAGCAGAGAGCCAAGTGCTCTAATGAGGTGATACTGTACTGTAAGGTCTTTAAAACAAGGTGGGCCATTATTATTCAAAACCTTGTATGTGAGGAGACAACATATGATATATATAGTGTATGTGAGAATGAGGCGGGGGCACATTTACAAAACGCCTTGGATAGAAACAAGAAATGTTAAAATTCATGTTATGAATCGACAAAGGAGCTCAGTTAATTCATTCTAAATTGTTCCCCTGTGACCCTTCCTTACAAATCCCGTTTTAACTCCATCTCTAATCTGCCTGCCCCTCTCCTCTTTGACTTACTGAGACTGGGAGTTTTTCCAGGATAAACACAAAGTACCAACATCGGGTCCAACATGACGAGTTCCCCGTCTCCTCCCCGTGTTTCACTGAACACACTGCACAATGCTTCGTATTCATTTCAGCCATTAAACAGCAGACTGAGAAAACAGAGTTACTGGAAGTCTCCCTGAATGGGACCGAGACCAGCTTTATCCTCCAGTAATATTATTTACTAAAGCTATGAATCAGGTTTGGCTGCTCGATCATTCAGGTGAAGACAGAAAGTTGAATGGTTGCAGTCCCCAGATGAGGACTCAACCTGAGCACACTTCATTGCTCCAGCTGCCGCCTGAATAATCTGAACATGTAAACCTGTGCGGTTAAAAAAGCAAATAAGTGGATAAGTGGAAGCTGACGTACCCAATGACCCAGTAAGTCATGGTGGGAGCAGGTTTCTTCTGGTCGGTCCAGTTCTCGGGTTTACACTGAAACAGAACCCCGTGTTCTTTCACGGGACCCAGACCCCAGCCGCCGCCCTGCGGCCTGTCTGCTGCACGGCGGCTCTACGGGAAACAAAAATCACACCAACAATCACCTGATTCATTCAACACACTAATGCGCAGAATACAGAAAACGCCCGCTGAGCCCTGCAGGAAACGGGTTTCCTTTAACCACAGTGGAAACTCGTGTTTCCACACCTTAGTCTCTCCATGCTGGGTAAAGAAGTCCTGACCAAACAGTTACTGTTGAGGGAAATATGAGTCTGTAGCCTTCTTTATGTGTAAGATCAGGAAAATCTGCTGTATTCATGATGGTCCTGATGTGTTTGTCTATGAAAGAAATCCCAGCGAACCCTTTTTATTGTCAGCGGCAGAAACGAGCTTCCACATAATTCTGGAAACCTCACACTTAAAGGAAACACCTTTCTGTCTCACCCTGGCTGGCAGACTCTGCTGGAAGGCGGCTCGTATGGAGAGGCAGCAGTGGTGGAAGTTGCGAATGAGCTGTGGGTGAATGGAGCCACTCAGCTGAGCCACCTCTCTGTGAGTGGGAGCAATGAAGATTCCCTGCACGGTTTCCATCAGGACGTAGTGGAACAAGGTGTTCTCTGCACCCGATGTTAGTCTGTGGCAAACACAGGACCTCAGGTCAAACTGGAGATCGTTTTTATCTGGTTAGTAAAAGGAACCGGATAACCGGTCACTTACTTCATGGTGTTGTACATCTCCTCTGTTTCTCTCTCAGTCAGGGTCTTCTTCAGGGTGCCCAGGTAAAAAGGGTTTGGGTGCTTCATCCTGGGTATCTGATAAAAACATATAAAGTGTATCAAAATGTCAAGGTTAAATAAAATCTGCTTTTAATTGGCTTTTAGACAAAAAAACATTTAAGCCACTCTCACTTTACCTATTTAAAAAGAAATTCTATTAGTGTGCTTTTAATTTCTTTAAAGTTAATGCAGTCCATCGACTTCCAGCTTTGTTCCCTATAACTTGTTTTATTTGTGACCAGCTGGCTTGTTGCAAACAATTCGGGCAAGTTTTCTGCATTTTCAATGAAAATACTTTGAGCCAAACCTTGTTCAAAACCTCTGTGTTCAGCACTTTTCCATTTATGTGCAGATTTATTAGAAAATAAATGAGATCTTTCACATCCTGTAACAAATTTAATTCACTGATATTGGCTAACAGATGAAAAAATAAACAGGAACAAATATAAACTCCTTAAAAGATTACAGATGAACCTTGAAGAGTCCTCCGCTGCCTCCGCTCCCATCAGACCCTCCAGACCCCAGCGAGTCCCGACGACCTCCCAGCTTCCTGGCTGAGTCCGGTGTGGAATGCGGACTGAGGCCTGGAGCCGCTGACGAACTGGACCCCGACCCGGCATCCATCTGCCCCTCGCTCCCGCTGTCCGACAAGCTCCTCTGCGGGCTGGCCCTCCACGACTTCTCCCCAAACAGGGCGCGAGCTCTGTACCCGGACGAGGAGGCTTTAACGGCACCGGCGAGCTTGCTGAAGACGGGCGAGGAGGAGGCCAGGCTGTCGAGCCGGTCACGAGCTGTGGCAGCAGGGAGGAACCAGTCGGCGCAGGACAGGCAGGGAGCAGGCGGAGCATTCAGACGCTCTTCGATACCTGGTTCCAACACCTCCAGCTGCAGCAGGGTGGCTTTCACCTGGGGGCCAGAACAACACAGAGCTTCAGTTTGACGTAAATGATCATGGCAGGAATTCATCTTCAGGTTTAAAAAAGCCCACCTGATCAATGTAAACACAATCAGGTCCAGGAGAGCCCAAAGCTGGGGAAGCACAGCCGCCTGCTTCCAACAGTACACACTGCATAAAGTGTCTCTGAGGACAGAGGGAAAATGATATCATGATACTGGCAGATAACACACATGGGCAGAGACTGAGGAGATGAGGCAGAATTACAGTCATGATAAAAAGCACCCCATGACTGCATAGCTTGTAGAACCACCTTTAGCAGCAACAACTTGAGGCAGCTGTTTTCTGTCAGACTCTCACATTGAGTCGGATGAATTTTGGCCCACTCTCTGTGTATAATGTTGCTTCAGTTCATCGACCTGTTATTGAGGCTTGCAGGTATTCATCTTTCTTAAGGTCCCACCACAAAATTTATATCAGGCTGGACTTTGACTGGATCACTGTGACACTTTTTTCTTTTATAGCTACTCTGTTGTAGATGTGCTGCTGTGCTCAGGATCAATGTTCTGTGGCATTACTCAGTTTAGGCCAAGTTTAAAGCTTCTCAGACGGCTGGCTTCACATTTAACTCAAGAATATTTTGGTATACAGAGGAATTCATGGTCGTCTCAAACACTGCAAGATGCCCAGGTCCTGTGGCTGCAACCCAAACCCAAATCATCACCCCTCCACCACCGTGCTGACAGCTGTTATGAGGTGTTGTCCGAAGAACATCAACTAGAAGTCTTGTGGTTTGTTCAGATCTAACTTTGCAAACATAAGCCATGTTGTTATTATATTTTTAGAGAAAAGAATCTTTCTCCTGCAAACCCCTGTAACCAAACAGGTTCCAAAGACTGTCATGAACTTTAACATTTAACGTGCTAACTGAGAGTCTGAGTGTGAGATGTGGCTCTTGTTTTTTGTTGGTTTTTGTGCAGTTTCTCTCAGCATTGCACCGTCTGTCTCACGTCCACTCCTGGGAAGACTGACAACTGCCTCGAATGTAAATAATCTTTTTTGCTCTACAATGATGGATTTCCAATTGATTGTCTTCCCTCCTTGGAACTGCGTTAACACACACCAAAACAATGTTCCCTCTAAGCTGCGCGTGTGCGCAATTGTGCACTGCTGGCACGGTCTCTGCGCACAGAAAATCTGTGTTGCGCACAAAAAAAAAATCTAACCTGAATTGAAATTAAAATTAATACTTTAACAATTCTGTTTTGCAGTGTTAGTCAGTCAGTGACTGGCTGCTCCTGTATGGGATTAGAACGATGCCGCCTTATCCCATAGTCCAGCCAATAATGTGATTCACATTCGTATATACGCAGATAATCAACGTCGTTGACAGGCTATGACAGCGTCCTTATGTGCCGACACCGGTGTTTTAGCTGGCAAAGCGGCTGATGAGGAGTGAAGCCATGTTAATGACAACGTGTACAACCATTGGAGATGTGAGCAGCATAGACGGAACAATTGATGGAAAAAGTGTGGATTTTATACCACTTTTTAAATTGTGTTGATCGGCCACATAAAAATTAGAGGGAACATTGCACCAAAACCTCTGCTTTCATACTTGATGATCAGTTAATCAAGTGCTACTGCTACTTAATTCCTATGCAAGTTTTCATAGACATTTTAATTTTGGTTCAGGTGTAATATGTCATGTTTTGTCATTTATCTGAGGTTTTACTTACCTCATTTTAAGACTAGAATACTAAGGACCAGATAATATATGCTTAGAATTTAGAGATGATGTACTTTTTTCTTGACACAAGGAGGGTGAATGTAAAGAGGGATTAAAGCGGGTTTTGTGTAAACACAATAATTAAATGCTCCTTTTATTTGAAATGAGAAAAGGAGTTTTGTCAAGGAAAAGAATAAATATCAATAAAACAAGTCAGTGATTTCTTTCCCTACCAGCCCCACAATGAGGAGGAAGTGTCGGCCCTCTGGCTGGCTGTAGCCCGGCGTGGCTCCGTTAGCCCTCTGCTGGGGAAACACCTCTCTCCAGATGACCAGCTGACCCACGCGCTGCTCTGACGCCAGCGGCAGCAGGCAGTAGTGCTGGCAGTACAGACACACGTCCAGCAGGTCCTCCTTAGGCAGGTGGTTGGCGATCAGGTAGGACTGGAAGGGGAGGGAGTGGAAACATGAAAGGATAAATTACTGTCTCCCTTATCCTCTCAGTTAATAATTTAACAGCTTAATTTGTTTGTAAATTTGCTGTTGAGCCACAGAACACACTCATCATCCTGTTATCCCGTGTGAGAGGCCACCTAATGTACACAATGACTGTTATCTGGACGAGAATAGCTGTGTAGACCGTAGATGCTATCAGGAAGTAAAAACACGATAAGGCTGCTGGCGCTGAAGCAGGCATGTGCGTGTTGTGACTATGAAACTTACCTTGTAGAACAAACAGGAGCCGAGGATTATATACAGACGCCTCAGGCCAAAGAAATCCTCAGACTGTAAAAGCACATAAAAGAACAAAAAAAGTCACATTTAAGGTTTTCTGTGTGTTGTGTGAGTGCAACATTAAATCAGTGGAGCTCAACAGAATGATCATTTAAGTGAAAGCAGTAACAGCTTCACTGCTCCCAGCATCAATAATCCATCTCTAACCTGTTAGCGCTGCGCGTACAAAGGGACAGACCAGACCTCATTAGCTGCTCATTAAAAATACACACAGAGACATGAACGCCTTCCTATAAATAGTCTGACCTTCTCCCTTCTTCTGCTCAAAACAGAAGACAGATCTCAGCAAACATGCACACATGCTCAAGAGCAGCCCTTATGATGGTCGTGTGTCTTTGCCCACTTAACCTTTTACCCCTGAAAGCCTGCTGCGAGTAAACCTTGAAGCTCGTTTCTGAACAGAGTGGTTTATTGATGTATAATGAGTGTGAAAACTCGTCATTAAGGGTCCAGGGCCAGGTCATTAGACGTTGTCTTTATGAGAAAGAGTTAAACCTCACTGACTTGCAGCTGACTGCAAAGACAGCACAGCTTTATATGTGCAGGAGAGAAGGTATAAAGGTGGAAAACTAACATTTCTTACCATTTCTCCAAAATCAGAAGACTCAAAGTCAGACAGAACCGTGTCCACCTCCATCTACAGATGAAAACAAACAACCAAACAAAACGCACACACATAAATATTATTAACACTAAAGGTGCCTTCTGCAGTCATTTTAAATGTGATTTTTCATGAACTCTTACGCTTTATTCCCACCACCCACTGTCATTATGAAGTCCATTAAAATTTAATCAGATTTAATAAATCAATCAAAATCAAGCAGGTATTGTTTTTAATATTGAACACAAGGGGGCACCAGAGCTAAACTAACAAGCAAAAGCCACATGTAAGAACAGAAAGATAGAAGAAACTTTACATTCACAGATCCAGCAGTGTACCTTGATTTCTGGAGGCAGCGTGAGCCATCGAACCGCCGGCAGTCCGTCCAGGAAGAGAGTCCCTGAGATGTCGGGCGGAGGTGCCGAGGAGGAGCCTTCCCTCAGACGCGAGGGCTGGATGAGCTGCTGGAAGAACAGGCAGAAGAAATGGTCCAACCTGGGAGCGTGGTCCGCCTTACAGAACGCACTGTGGGAGGACACAATTAGAAGAAATCTTTTTAAAAAAAATATTTAATTTTATTGTTTAATGTTAATTCATGAAATTGGCAAACATGCAAAAGCACAAGTTCATCTAGTAACAACAGACATGAGAAAAACAACTGAAAAGATGAAATAAAATTGCACACATCACTGCACTCAGTCGTGTTCCTTGTAATTAGTCTTTGCAGGCATATGACATAAGCACCTTTTAGATTCATTTCTAGAGTTGAAAAACTATAACATATAACACATTTAAATTACAGATAAATCACAGATGCACAGACAGAGAAGAAACACCTCTGATTCAAAAATGTGTTGCATTTTGACCAGTCTTTAGCTGTGTTCAAATTCATGGGCTGCATCCTCCTGAGGACCCGGCCTTCGCGGTCTACGTGGGCCGTGTCCTCAGGAGGATGCAGCCCAATTATTACATTTTTTTCTGCCAGCTGCCTCAGTAGGAGAACAGCTTTGGAAGAGACCTGCAGATTGATTCCTACACATTGTCCAGTAGTGCTCCTTCTCAGGATGAACAGTTTCTGACACTTTATCTTTGAGGTATAAAATCTTTACCATGTTCTTCCAAGTAAATTGTGGTGTATCAGCGTGTCTCACATAAATTCATCCAATCAGGATTTTTTGTTAATTTTATATTTGCCTCTGCCTCCCATCTGCACACAATATACATGATATACATGATTTCCCTCCTGCAGAGATTTATACAGTCTGGAAATAAACTTAAAAAGTGTGTTGCACAGCTCTCTCCGTCCCTTTTATATAATGTATTGTTCAATATGGTTTCTTGACATTTTTTCCTCAAGGTCAGGTTTGAACTTTGGCGCCAACAATGAAGGTTAAGGTCAAATGTTTAGACTTATTGTTACATTTGCTGTGGCCTTGTCCAAGCTGTACCATCTGTGATCTACCATCACACAAAATATGAAAAATGACAGCTAGAAACCTGCTAACAAAGAGAGACAAACAAACAAGTGATTACATTCCCCCTACTCCCTCCTTACATACATGGGCCTAGAAATGAGTGGAACAGGTCCCCTTTAAAAGAAAAAAAAACATGCTCATGAGAAGAAAGTAGATCAAGTAGACAAATTGAGACAATAATGAGTTTGTGGGGAAGGTTTGCGCTTTACAGCTAAGACATTTTACTTTGATTTCAGCATATTTTGCATAATGTGGAAAAATGGCAACCAGAAAGAGGAAGTTCCAACCAGCTCTCAGCAGGACTGAGGGAAAGGCAACAGTGACCAACCTGTCTAAGGAGCCGTACATCACTTTTAGTGTGCGGACTACGTCTCCTACCACGGTCTGCAGATACAGCAGAGGAACCCTGGAGGGAAATGGAAAAAGTCAAGCTTATCAAATATTTGGATTAACAGCCAGCAGCCACGGAGAAAAACATTTTTACGGCAGTGCTTTTTTTTTTCTGCTTGTGGGTGTTCTTCAAGAATCGATCCATTCTTTCCAGGCGTGAGACGATGACTGGTCGGGGCTGACCCGCTACAAACATAAAGGTGGCTAATGTGACTCATCTCGCCAAGCGTTTTACGACCACGTGCTTCTTAAAGAGGCATTCATCTGGCCAACAAAGGACAAAGAGAAGCACATGGTAAAGTTAAAAGCGAGGAGAAGAAGAAAAAAAGACGGTCCTTTCCGATTGTTTTTACAGATTGTGCTCTTAAATCTTTCCTTCTTTCCAAAAATACTTCATTTCTGGAGCACAGGTCATGCTCGGAGGATTTATTGCCACATCAGTGACAGGGCAGCAATTTAAAAAAGGAAAAAAGATATACGTGAAAAATTACTGTCAAACTTTAACACCTGCCATGTGCTATCGACTTGTGTAATATCTACACAGCATGTCGAATGTGCCTGCAGTTGACCTCACAGCATATGTGTGTGTGTGTGTGTGTGTGTGTGTGTAACGCTGCCTGAGGCTACCTCTCAGCAGGAAGGCCGATGACCAGAAGATTGTTGCTTTCTTTCCAGTAGCCAACATGTACCAGATGTTTGCCGAGTAGGAGAGACGAACTGGGAGGGAAAAAGAGGATGGATGAGGATATGAGAGATGGTGAAATGGGTGAAGAGATGACTTAATTTTAATACAATACAAGAAATACCCTGAGAGTACACACACTTCTGGGCAGTGATTACTTTAAGGAAAAAAGTGTTGTAGTTTGTTTTCTTTGATTTTTTTTATTTTTACGTACGTAATGTGGGTGGGTGAGTTAACCAGTACACCATGGAGCGACCTACTGGGGCGGAGCTGCTACAAAAATTAATTGGAAACTTAAATTAAAAGTGGCTTCATTGTGACCACAACCAGGTTCATCAGGTTAATAGGCAGTAAGTGTCTATAAAGGCAGTGAGCTCCAGCCTGACAAAGTATCAGAGCGTTTGGAATCATAAGCGCACCATGTGTGACAAGAGACCAGTGTCACTGGCAGTACACGCAATACAGGAGTTCTCTTTCCCCTTACATGTGAAGATATCTTCCAAAGATCCCCTTATCATCTTATCACAGATCTATAGGGCTAAGCATTATATGATGATTAGATGGCTCTGCTGATTTTCTTGTGTGCGTAGCGTGGATTCAGCACGCTGCAGCACATTTTATCTTTCCTACCTGATGATCCGCCCGCCTGTGACATTCTCCAGCATGTCACACAGAGTGATGAAGATCCCCCTCACTCCTTTCAGCTGGCTGGATGCTCCAGACACAGGGTACTGGTACAAGACTTCCTCCTGCAGACACAGACAGCAGCGTCGCTTAGCATTGAAACAAACTCTATTGTTAAAATCGCGCACGCTGCATAGAGGGGAAAACAAACTCTGGTTAGTTTTTCAATAGCAGAATGTGAAATATCTGAACTTGGCTGCTACCAAATGCTCTCTGCCATAAATTATGGAGAGAGAAAAAAGAAAGAATGGATGAGCCACAACTCAACAATGTCACTTTGGCTCCAAAAAGCAACAAAAATATGTCACTTTAAAGACCAATGTTTCCAAACACATTTAAAATATTTGACTTTCCTGTCCTGGAGGACACACAGGAATTTAATTGCCATTCGTTCTCAGGGACATAGCGGCACACGGTTAATGTTCAGCTAGTTTCTGTACAACTCTTATTCCTGCGACTGCAAAAATCTGCAGGTCCAAAATCTGCAGAAAGAGCTGCAGAGAATCAGAGCGCTCTGGGGCAGATCCAGCGCATTGTTTGAGTTATTAGTATTCCTCCCAGCACGCTGGCAACTTTAAAGGAGCGGATAAGATCCAAGCCGCCAAGAGGATAAGAGGATGGTGGGTGAGGGGTAAAAACTTTGAATGAACGGCCTCTTATAGCCTTGGCAACCAGAACAAAGGCACAAACGAGTGCCGATGGGAGATATTCACCTTGGGGGACAAAGCACGCACGGAGAGGCTGCTACAGAACAACCACCACAGAAAGCAACTTCAGCCTGTACACAAACATCAGCAAAACATCGCACAGCTAAAGCTCAAAAATATCACCACTGAAACTCTCCGGTTTCTACTACCCTACAATCAAAGGACTTAAAAAATCAAAGTCAGAGTTTAGCGGGTTCGTGCGCAGCACTGTCATTTAGAAAAATCAACCGCTGGCTGATGTGGCTCCAGACAAGCTGTACTCTCTATCACCAGTGCTCTTTAGGTCGAGATTAAAAAAAAAAGAAAAAACTCTGGCGTGCAGAGACACAAAAAGGAACTGCAGAACAGTGAAGTGCAACCATAAAGGCAACGTCAACCTGCCAGCAGCGTCCACGGGGAAAATGTGATTACAGTGTGGGAGGTGTGGGTCAGCAGAGACTTTGGGATTAACACTTTACTACAAGTGAGCTGTGTCCTACCTACGGGATGTTAAAACAGCACCATGCACATGGATCTAATTAAAATAGGAAATGTTATTTTGTTTATAGCCCGACTGGAAGAACAGCTCGCTGCTGCTGCAAAGGGAACGTGGGGCAGGACAGAAAGTTCACGGCATTAAAATGATGGAGAGCACCTCTCGCTTTTCTCTCCACTCTCTAGTTTTGGTTGGTAGCACCCGCAGGCGCTGGACGCTGTCCAGAGTAGTAGTTTTCTGAAGTGTCTGACTCACATCAGAGAAATTCAGAAGAGAAGAGAAGCTCACCACTCCCAATCTTGGGGTTTCCTACACAGCTAAGGCCATTCTCAGTACTCCATTATCAGAATGCCCTTTGTCAGAATGTGGATAATTAAATCAGTCTGTTCAGCACAGCTCAGTGTCTTAAATTGAGTTTTATAGAGTTTGCTCCGAGTCATGAGAGCCTTTGACCACAAAAGTCACGATCAGATTTCCCCAAAAACCAATTTACTCTCCAAAGGAATGGGAAAATATGTGGTCATCCGGGGTTTGGATATCAACAGCAGCCTTTAGGGTTCTGTTTATTCTGCCAGTTTCAGTTAGGTCAAACCTATCAGCAGTATTTAAGGTCTGAAGGTGGCTTTCTCTTTTAACAGCTCCCTACATGTTGTTCTTTAATAGCAGCCTGTTTTCAGTGGAGGACCTCCAGGAACCTTTTGCAGAGAAACACAGGAACTCTGCTTGTAATTCAACTGGAAGACCCAAAGTCTAAATGTAGCTCTTTGGCCAATAAATCCTTCAAATCGTACCTTTAGTGCTTTGGTGACAGTACTTATAACCACTGTGGAGTCAGCAGCACTGCCTTTTTTCCCAGCAAACACTTTTTTCTTCGTTATAACTTTAAATACTAGCTATAAATGAGTGAAACAGAAGCACCAGAGACTTTGACAGAAAACTAGATGAATATGAAAATAAACAATTGCTATTTTTTTATTTGTCTATCCTTTTGGATTCAATGGAGTCTTTAAATGCAAAAATGTTTTAACATTTTGCCAAAAAAAATTGTGTCAAAGCCAATGCTTTATCTTTAATAATATCCTAGATGTTGCTAAACCTCAGTACTGGTGGCTAGCATGGTTGCATAGACATAACTGGGGAAGGATAAGAAAAATTCCCCCAAATACTTTAAGTTTGCTTTCACCAAACAACAAGCTGCTGGTTTACACGTATGCTGGACTTCAGTCAAAATTAAACAGACAAACAAAAACAGGTACTGTAAAGTTTTATAGCTACTGTTTCAAAATAGGACATGTCTGCAGATGCAAATGTTTCATAACAAAATAAGTCGTTTTATCTTTTTTCCTACATAAAGCAGTTAACCTGGTATCACTGCAATGAGCATTCAAAGTACCAAATAATTATATACTGTATAGCTCACTGTAGAGTACCCATGTGGTTATTAATTCAAACATTTAAATAGTTTATTAGTAATGTTGACAGGCTCACTTATACTTAATAGGCTGGGTCATTATTTAACTCAAATATGTTTTGAAGCTCTGCAAATTTTTTTGAAAATGGAAAAAGAGGACTTTAAGTTTGTGAAGGCGCTTCACCTTTTATCCAAGAAGCTTCTTCAAAAAGATGATGAGAACCAGGCGCTTGAACCCTAATGGAGGTTGTCCCCTTTGGAGGCGGTGGCTGACCCACTATTGATCACAGCAGGATAACACACCATGCCACGGAGCTCAGATCCTCTCAAACTGGCTTCAAGAACATGACGGTGAGCTCACAGTAGTGTACACAGTCACCAGATTTCAATCCAGTAGAGCACCTTTGGCACGTGTTGGAACAGGAGATTGTCATCGTGGATGTGGAGTGAACAAATGTGCAGCAACTGTGTGATGATGTCATGTCAAAAAGGACCAAAATCTCTGAGGAATGTTTCCAGCACCTTGTTGAATCTGTGCCATTAAGAATTAAGGACGATCTGAAGGCAAAAGACGGTCCAAACGCCGTTTAGTGCTAGTGCAGGTCTTTGAGTATGATTTATGGCTCCATGTCTGTCTGTGTAACTTTTGAGTTTCACACAGAATATTGAGCAGGAAGATTACTGAGACACGTTCATGCACAAACCTCCAAAAAGTCTGCCATCTGGAATAAGATATTTGTGTGGTTAAATACTGACTGGCTGAAAAGCTGGCTCAAACAGGAAAAGAAGCCACATCGGACTTTGTCATCGTGAGAAATAAGCAAAGCAAAAAACAATGACGATCAGAGAAACAAAGAGAACAAGCACAAACAATGTCTCCACTGGAGACTTTTCTCTGTTTTTAAACACTCGAGTTTCATTTAACTTCAAAGAAGTTCTTTGTCTATAAAACTTGTAATTCTCTGTGACGTGGCAAACCTAAAGGATCAACAACAGCACAAACATGAACAAGAGTGAGACTGCAGACTGCAAAGCTCAGCGCAGCACCAACGCAGCACAAAGATTTCATTAAATGAACTTTAAAGACTGTTCATCGTAGCATTTTTATTGTCTAACCTCCTCCTGTGGTGATGTGGAGTCCAGTTTGAGTGACAGGTACATGACGATATGAGGGATGTGCGATATGGACATCTGAAGTTCGGCTGTGTCCTCGCCCCACAGCAGCCGCACCAGCTGGCTGACTGGAGGAGAGGCCTTTGTCCTACGGATCAGGGAAGTGTCGCCAGCGCTGACCCGGTCCAACGGAGCCACGGTCTCCAAGGTCAGCCTCACCTGGAGGAGCAACACATGAGGAAAATCAGAGAAAGACTACGGAGAAATAGTTCTGAGTGTAAAGGAACAAACCGAGAGACAAAGAAGAAAATCAGCCATTCTTTTACAATATCACTTCATCAGTCTGCCTGCCAGGGCCTCTCAGAGATTTCATTCATTTCTAAAAATTCTGCAAGTCACTGCGTCTCCACTTGATTATACTTGGCGAGGTGTGCATGTGCGCCGTGCTTCCAAAAGACGGGAAAAAAGAAAAAAAACCTTCAATCATTACACATCCACTAAGGAGAAAAGTGAAAAGCGGGACAGCGACTGTCAAAGAGAAAGTGACACTGACATCTAGGCTTAACCGCAGCATGACACATAGCAGAGATCGGTGCGGTTGTGTGTGTGTGTTTGACTAAAATTAAAACCAGACTGCTTCACAAGGCCGAGGAACAGCGCTGAGGCAGCGGGCGGCACTGCTGCTCTCATTCATGCAGCAGTTTTACTTTCCATCCACAGTCCTCCATTTCACATTGTCATTCATAGAAAGTCGCAGTGGAAACAGACACAAGAGCCGCATGGAAATCGGACCATCCGCACATGGAAACACATGTGTCCGAGACGCACAGGAGGATGAGAAACTGCAACTCTGCGGTGTCTCTGTTTAAACAATTTGTCAGACCTACATTTAAGTGTGATTATAGCTGGAGTCAGAGGCTGCCTGCTGACCTCACAGATTAGGACACGATAGACGAGTCTGGAGACAGATGAATTAAAATCATCGTGCTGGAGTTTTGATTAAAGAAGATCTGTAGTTATTTAATCAAACTTTTTAGTTAGGCCCTGTGATTACTGCTTTCTCCATTTCAAGAGAGCCTCTTTTATGCACATACAGATTAGAAACACACCAAAAATGAATCAACACAAAGAAAGACCGTGTGGACGTATGTGCGCTCAAACACTGAATTAAAGAATCGTTCAGGCTGAAGTTAGTGCTGACGGCTCACAGTAAAGACACGCTATAGCGGCATACCTGCGCACACGCTGTGTTGACTCTGGGCTGAAGGCTGTCAGCGCCACAGAGGCCAATTATGGAGCTAAGCTGATGCTAATTCAAGTAAATCAGAGCCAGAGTCCAGATGTGAGAGGGAACAGCTGGTTAACATAATGTGTGCAAGAGTTGCTCAGGAAGAGCTGGATGAATAAAGCTTTACCTTCTTCCTTCCTTTAACAATTTGAAGCAGGCCTCTGGAGCTTTTCCTTATTTTCTGTCAGTGGTTATACAACATTGGATTATAGTGGTCATATTAAACGTGGTCAAATTTCAAATACTGAGCTGAGCATGTGCAAAAGAACTCAGAGTGCTTTAAACAGTGAGTTCCACACATTTTTTTCTTCAAATCTGTATGATGTGGTATAGAAACCATATCACTATCATGTTCATCAGAGCACATAGTCTGTGAGCGCAGAAGCCCCGCCCACATACCATTCAAACCTTCTGTTTATGAGGTACAACCAATCAAAACAAAGCTGAGTTAAAAGCGGGACAAAAAATGTTGTGGATATTATTAAAGATGATGCACTGAAACAAATAAGCAAGTCTTTTCACAACTTATTAAAAGACTGTTTAATCTACGAAAATAAAAGTAATAGAAGATGAGTGACAGCAACATTTAGGGTCTGTTGTTCAGTTTGCTATAATGCCAAGACCTAAAGAGCTCTTTAGGAGGAAAAGGACGTGGAAAAAAACCATATTTAAATTATTTTTAAAAAATATATTTCACTCCAAGGAAAATTACCTACAAGTGGCAGAGATTTTAAAGGGCTGGTGGCCCAAGCAAGTTTAATCCAACACCAAACTGATGTTAAAAGACGTCTCCAAGAACTCCCTAATTTCATTAGAGGACCTGTAGGTAACTCTTGATGTCGAAGTCCATCTATGATCGAGACTGCACAAATTTACCTCATTTAAATTTAACCTACATGGGAGGTGTGCCAGGAAAAAGACTTTGTACTCCAAAAGGAGCAATAGAGCAAAACTATAAGTTGAACAAAAAAACAACCATCTGAGTGAACCCTGGCTTTTTATAATAATGTGCTCCAGACAGACGGGTCAGAGTTACAGACGGATGGACACACGGACCAGAGTTAGTATTACCAGACGTCTTTAGAGCAGACAGTTCTTCAGGAGAAGACGCTCATACCAAATGTGAAGCATGGTGGTGGAAATATTAGAGTCTGTGGTTACTTCACTGCCTCGGGGACTAGAAAATATGCCATCATTCATTCGAATGCGAATTCTGCATCATATCAAACAGATTTATGACACAGAGAGGCAATCTGTGTTAAAGCAGAAGCTGAGCTGGAAGAAGACCACAGCTATAGTTTGTGGAAGGCTCTGTCACAGAAGCACAGGGTTTGAATTGTACTCAAATGCTTGAGGGGAATTTGAAACAGGCAATAAAACAGGACAGGACTCAGCTGTACACCTGCACCCAAAGAAAAGAGAGATATATGGTTTGAGAGATGAATAAAGGAGGCCACCTACGTCCACTGTGACTGACCATCGGTGAACAGACATGGTGGCCTATAACACCCATAACGCAACCACTACAGCTTCCTGACCTTTCATGCACTCAACATTTAACAAGTTGATATGGGGAGACGACAGCTTGTTGTGGCTAAACTACACAATATTAGCCAAAGCTATACTTCATTCTTCATTTTTACACACATAAATATTATATGTAATGAATCTTTTGTAAAAACCGGCTGAAGAAAAAGCCATTACCTTTATGTGGTTGTCTTAAACTAGGTCACATTTATATGAGGATTAAACCCAAAAATTAACGATTCAGTTAGCGTTGGTATTTGATATCTTCAGCTAAAAAAGTCAGGTTCTCACCACATCACATTTTATTTAGTATTTCAACCCGTGAGCGCCAGTGAGACTTTAGCGTGGCACAAAGGGGCAAAGCAGAGTATTGCTTCAAATACTGTGTTTAACCAAGTATAAATTTATGGGATATTTTTATAGACCAGCTCAATTTCTTTTGTTTTAACTCAAGACTTTTGTTTATAAGAAACTGCTCCTGCTAAAACACAGAGCGCAGTCCCACTGTCATGATTTCCAAATGAATAGTAAATAAAAAGCCTTATAAATACCATATGGGCAGGGCACTTAATTACTTTTTTTAAGCTGGTATGTTTATTTGACCATCGGACATAAAAAAAGATATATTAATTTGCGTGTGTTTTCATTTTTGTGCAATCATATTTTGTTTACCTTAAACAAAAACCTATAAATCACACTGATGATATAGAGCAGCGGTCCCCAACCCCCCGGCCACGATCGGTACTGGTCCGTGAGTCGTTTGGTACCGGGCCGCGAGAGTTGAGGATCGGGTGTGAAATTTATGGTTTTCAGGGTTTTTACTGTTAACTCGGTCTTTTCCCGTGTTGTAGCTGTGTGTCTGAATTTGAAAGAAATATTTACGCGTTACCATAGCGACCAGAGAGCATTAAGGGGCAGAGACGAGGATTTTACTCTCAACGTTGTTGGCGCATTTCAGGAGGATGCTGCTAATAAAGTTACACAATTACGCAGTGAATTTGCGTTTATTATTATATTTACAAAATACCACAATTTTTCTCTTGGTCGTATCATTTCATTTGTTGTATTTAACTGTGACACCTTAAAGGCCGGTCCGTGAAAATATTGACTGACATTAAACCGGTCCGTGGCGCAGAAAAGGTTGAGGACCGCTGATATAGAGGTCTCAAAAACTCTTGTATCAAACATGATACACTTGGGATTAAAGGGTTAAGTGTCTTTCCTGATTAAAAGTTAATAAGCTGACATGAACTGAAGCAATATGGTTGTGCTTGCATGCTGTTTATCTCTTGTCCAAGGTCAGCACCCTATGGGGTGAACCAAGCTGCTTTAAGTCGTTTTTTCTAAGTAAAATGTTTGCAGGAAAAGCAGAAGGGCGAAGTGAACAGAATTGAGACTTAACCTCAACCCACAGTGAGTACGTTTTAACCACTACATCTCCACTGTCACTAGTCACACCAAAACTACAATCTGGTTGTGAAACACAGAATGTGAACTATGCCATTTATTGCACACTGTAGAACCGCTCACACTGATTTATGCGAACAGTTTTCAAAAGAAGAAGAAAAACTCAATCTGGAGCTAAAACTCTAACACAGGCATTGTTTGCTCGGAGAAGTAAATAATAAGCCGATGCAGACTTTCCAAAGGTATAAATCTGTATTTATTTCTCCCAACTTTAGACTACATGGAGCCTACCCAATATATTTTAGAAAAAAGATCAAATTACCTGGTCAAAATGTTTAAATCGTATTTCTTTAAACCAGCGATCGCTCCCTGAGAACTCTCCAAGGCCTGTCAGCACTAACCACAGGCCACCCGCCTCTCCAGCAGGCGCCTACATCTGGGAGCTCGGCCATTTGAGCCAATTTAAGGGTATTATTAAAGAAGAAGTTAGCGCTGGAGAAACACCCGCTGATCTACCTTTCAAACTCAGTGCTGCAAAGTGACTTCTAAAAGCTGTAAAAAAAAAAAAGAAAGAAAGAAAAAAAAACTGATTTAATGATAGCATATCTTTAATTATTTTGGGTGCACAGATGATGAAAGCGGTAAGTTCTGAGCTGTGGACATCAAATTGAAATGACATGAAAAATAAGGGTGTACCACAGTTTGAAAGAGGCTGAGCATAAATTGGGGAAATCTCTGAGTAAAGAGGCCGAGTGGGCTAACTGCAGCACTTTCTCTCATCATAAATAATAAGGATGTGGTTAGACTGGAGTGTGCTCTTGCTAGAATTCCAGTCTGTTGATGTCAGTCATTTACCGCTCATTCATGGATGGACACACACATGCAGGCACAAAGGAAAAGCTGTAGTTCATTCAGGGTTGGTAAAGGCCACGGTGGACTGACTTTAATACTAATATTTGTCCCTTCAAACTTAATAACTACTGTCTGTGTTCCATTTGGCAGGCTCGGCGCACAGAAACACACTCTATCCTCCAACAAACCCACACGCACACCAAACAATGATTCTGTCAGCAGCACAGCTCTATTTCAAGTTTCTGAAAGTCATCACGGTGCCTGAGGAGCTGCGCATTTTTCCTCAAAAATCTCTCTCGCTCTTCCCGTACGATGTAATTTAGTTTCCGACTACAACTTCTAATCAGCTGAGCTTTCAGTCCCGCAACAGCTTCCTGTGGCACCGAAAAATAGTCACACCGCCGTCCTGTGCATCCGCCATGTTTGCCATCAACTCTGCGTACACTCTGTCATTTGCAAATTCCTTCTTTTTGATGGTCTGCTTTTTGGTGAAAATGCACATCTGAGACGCAGACTGTGGGTTGTTGTTTTTTTTTTTCTTTGCTGACGATCAAAGGATCATTGAAGGCTTTCTAAACAGTGCTGGCTTATGCTTTTTTACTCACAATTTAGCAGCTTGGCAGGCCCGCTGCGTTTTAAAGCAATTTGATCTGTATCTGCATTCGATGACTGCTGCTCGTGACAGGCAGCGGGATCTTAAAAGCATACATGCTGCCTTATACGTTTAGAAATCAAACCAAATGAAAAAAGGGCAACACAAAACACTCACTAAGTGGCCATCAAATAAAAAAGGGGCCTCCCAATATTGACAGTAAGACTTCTAGCTTTATTTAAGTTATACATTAACTCTTTACGAGTTGGAGCCATTTTTATACAAAAGACTCAAAAGTAATTTGACAACTGACTGATGAGCAGCTTCATGACCAGGTAAGGCCAGTTCCCAAGTACACAAAAAACAAGCCAAGAGTTTGTAAAGAAATGGGATATTCTTCAACCCAATAGAGCATAACTGTTACTGAAAATCAAACATAAGGCAGAGAGACCCAAAAACAAGGAGCAACTTAAGGTGGAAATACAGCATTTTGTGAAGTTCACGGGTTCTAGACTTTAGACTGCAAAGGATTTCAGTGTAAAAAAGTATTCCTTATATTTAAATTATGTTAATCTTTACAATTAATGTTGAGCCTGTGTTTACAGAAAAAATGTCTGTAATTCATAAACAGTTAGTGGAAAACTAGTTTAAAAAGATAAGCTGAAAGTCCGCACTTCTTCATTAAAATCCACCGTGGTAGTTCACAGAGGCATAACTACAAAACAAAAAAACACGTCACTTTGGAGCTAACTGTTAACAGAGGCTGAGAATACAAGCTCCCTTTGATTCGCTGTGTCAAATAAAAAAAAAAAAAAGGCCATAAAAGACATAAATGAATGCTGCTACAGGTAATCCAGGTACGTCAGAGCTATCGTCAACTCCCCGTGTCAGCTTTATCCAGATCTGGAAATCATCACTGACTACACCACCGGCATGTCACCAATTCCAAACACCAGCAGAAAAAGTGATTTTGGCAGCTTCACGCACACACTGACCTGCGTTGGTCCCGGGATGCAGGAGAGAACCCTCTCGATGTTCTCCGAGGTCACGTCGACATCGTCTACAGCTACGAGCGCATCGCCTGAGAACAACATGCAGAAAGTATATATTTATCAAGTAAACTGGCTCAATCAGGACAAAAGCAGCAAGTTTTAACAAATACACTGTCATCATACAGAAAGATAGACACGCGGTGTATATTAGGACTGAGACATACAGTGAGAGTTAGAAAGCATTTGGTAGATATTCAAAACAGATTTCTTTAATGTAACCATAACAAGGAAATGTACCTTCCTTTTTTTATGCCAACCCCTTTCCTGTAAAAACTAATTATATGCAACTGCAATCTGCTACTAAACCCACTGCTGTTTGTATTCGGTAAAGAGCTTCACCTGCTCTTGTGCAGAGAAGCGCTCCACCGACTCAGTAACGGAGCTATTTCAGGTATTTAAGCAGTCTAATTGTTCAAACATGTAGCTGCACTGCATAAAAGCTCCTCTAAACCGTAACTGATGTGGGTAGTCATTTGTGGTGAAGCACAACTGGCATTCCTCTGTTTGCTGGTAAAACAAAAAAAAGATTAGTCCTCCAAGAAGAAAATCACTTCAGAGATGCTTAGCTTTCAGACAGACAGGACCACATCTGACCGCACAAAGTTCCAGTCACTCTGCAAATCTGCAGTAAAAGCTTCATTTAAGGCGGAGGATCGTAAAGGTTTAGAGTTGGTCATGAATAACGATTTTCTTTAAAGTAGATGAATTAGGTTTAAGGCATTTTTTTTGCTAATCTTCCAATCTTCTAATGATATTCTACATTTTCCTGATCATTGGGATCATTATTATTATTTTTATTTTTACAGATTTACAATAAAAATAATTCATTTGGATTTTGCTGATTTGGCTCTAAAGCAGCCACATCTCTCTTTGCAGTCGCCACTCTGAAGTCTAGAGCAATATCTCACCTACACCCGCTATCTGATTGGTTACGTGACAAGAGTAAAAGGCCATCACACAAGTGCATTCAGTCTGAAGCAGCTCCTGAAATCTGACAGAGCTGCGGTTTGAAAGTAAAGCAGCAGTTATCGCTGGAGTCGCGATAAACATCGCAGTCCTCTCGGCTGAAGTTACAGGACCACAACTGTTCTCGATTTCATCGCTGACAAGCACGCAGAGCTTCAGCTACTGTAAAATGTTAACAGAGGCTTTTTGAAGGGACAACGCAAACAAGTATGTGAGGACTGGATCATAAGAAATGTGGCTCTGGTAAGAAAACTGAACGTGATTATCTCCCCTTATAAAACTGACATAAGTCGATCCCTAGTTTGTTCTCCTCTTGGATCTTCGCTAGAGAATATCCCTAACATGTCATGCAACACACAACAGCCCAACCCACAAACATTGTGTTTGTGAAGGGAAATCAATCAGAAGAAAGCTAAGCTGAAACCTTTTTGCTTCAAGCAGACAATAAACTGAGTGACTCCAACACAGCCTGGGATAAACAAATAAGGAGTTAAAAAAAAACACAACTGTGAATCATGTAAAGCTGCTCTGAGCGAATACATGAATAAAAATATGGCACTGAATAAATTTCTTTACACAGGGCAGATAGGTCAGTGTGCTCCAGACAGATTTATACTGCTTACTAGCACTATGGTTTCAACACACATGGCTACTACCTACACTGCAAGAAGCAAAATTAAATAAATAAGATATGACAAACTTAGGTTACTTTGTTTACTATGATAATGATGATAATAACAAGTCAATTAACAAATCCTAAGAAATGAACTTTATTTATAAACATCATTTAGATACAGTTCACATCCCAATTTGAGTTTAATTGTGCAATTTAAAATAAAACAGATTATTAAACAGAAGGCAAACGGTGTGCAGACTTTTCTCTTTTCCCTAAGATTTTTTTTCTTGTGTTGCATGCTAGAGTCATCATTTAGGCTTTGCTTAGGTGATTATTAAAAAAGAAATCTGTGTGCAGTCACTATGGCTATGTCGTCATAATTACAGCCCGTGTTTTGGCAGGGCACTTGTGTGGTGTGGAAATTAATGTGTCAGTACTAAAACACGACTCCACTAAAGCCTGACCAATCTAGGGTTTTAAAAACCGATACCAATATTTGGTGATTTTTTAAATCCCACACACTGGTTGTATATTTTTTCCTCCCATCTCTTCTACTTTTTAAATTTTCATCTTTATCAGTACTAAAACAACTAATATCTAGACTCTGCTGATTGTTACAGAATCTTAATGTTACAGATTGTTACAGAATCGTAATGGCTACATAGCTACTTTTTCCTCACTTGTGAAGGTAGGAGTTTAGTTCTGAGGATGGCGCAAGCTCCTCCGCAAACAGTTTTGTTACAATTAAGTGATTAATTTCTACCCAGATACTTTTCTTTCTCTGAAGTATAAGCTTTGAAGTAACAAATATATCCCTCACTGATAAAACCAGCTGACTTTTGGATTTATGTTCTTACCAATTAGGATTTGGCCACATTTGATGGCTGGACTGTTTGGTATTAATCCATGAACAGTCAGTCTTTCCTCCCGTGTGAGCACTGCAGGGTCTTCCTGACCTCTGCTCCAGGCAGGGCGATGCACCACACCCAGCAGTGCTTCCAGCAGGCCTCCGCCATCACACAGAGGGGTCGAAGAACCTCCTAAACGTTTAGGGTTGAGGTAGACACACACCTCCTTCAGCTGCTGCTGCTGAACAGTCACACCCTGCCTTTGGCCTTGCTGGTTCTTCAGGATTGATGCTGGAGGCGATGAGCTGTCTTTACACCCATCCTTCCCTCCTCTACGCTGTGAAGGCCGCCGTTTCCTCCTCAGGATCCTAGCCAGCTTTTTAAGCGTGGGCTCACCTTTTGCCCGTGAGCCGCAGCGCTGCTTCTTGTTTTGCTCTGTGATGATCTCTGCCTCTTTTTCACTGAAGCGAACATGATTGGTGGATACACCTTGATTCACCTGCTGGGCCAACGCAGCCTCCTCTTCGCCCTCGCTCAACTCGAGGTAGAAGAGCTCGCCGTTCTTCTGAATGTCGTCCAGCCATTCTGGTTCCAGGTCACTGAGAGAAAGCAGAGGATTTAAGCCTCATGGACTGTTCATATTCACCGTATGGTTCCAAGAATTCCCTCATAATAAGTGTCTACAACAAATTTTGAACTGCAGCTGAATTTAGAATGTATAAATGGCATGTTTGCCATTAATAAATGGAGGATTAATCATGAATTAATGCTTCAGAGAGCGGGGAGTTTATTTTTTAGGTTTTACAACAGTTGTTTTTGCAGAAAAGCAACCATTATCACACAATATCAGGTCCTGTTTTACCTAAATATGTTTCCCACACTTACTGAAATGCCAGCTCAGGTGGCTTTAAATCCTATTATATCAAATGGTTATAATCTCCAACCCCTCTTTGATCTCTGTTTTATTCTCAGTTAGCTCAAAATAAATGGATTCTAACTTCTTTATTACTAGATTACTTTTTATCAGTGCCAACAAATAGGTATGTAAATGACTTGCACTTATATAACACTTTTCTACTCGTACTGACCACTGAAAACTTGTATAACTATATATTTATATAGCATTTTCTAAACTTCACACAAAAAGACACCAGCCAGGATTCAAACTAGGAACCTAGGCGACAGTGCAAACTACTCCAACACTGTGCCACCCTTTAATAACATCTCATATTTCTGTTAAGCCAACATCTGACCTCTGTGCGACCTCTGTTCCTTTTGTGCACCACATATAATCACTATTTTAGTGTTTGAATATTCATCCCTGATCCCTAACAGGCCAGCAGCAGTCTCTGTAGGAATCTAGGTAGATGTGGTGGAAATACAGAAAGGTCCTGTAACAGTGTCAAGGTCTCACTGCCCCTTAAAAAAATACACACAAACATGTTGCACTTTTGTTTGTTTCTGGGGGGTTTCTGAGTGAACTGTAGAACAAATATCAAAACTCCTAAAATATGTCAATGTCTACCATGTGCATGCTGTAAAAACAGAACAGAGAAAAACACCATATGTACAAACATCATATGTAAAAGAGTTGGAGCTATTTTTGCCTCGGGTCTTTCTTCTTTTAACTTTAAGAAGTTGCGGTAAGTAACTTTTACACGGCATCCATAAATTTACTAAGAAAGCATGTAATTATTTATGAAGGTTTACCTCCCAAGTTGAAAACATTGCCCAGAGCTATGAAAAGCACAAGGGAGGAGACGGAAACTGCGGACACCGCTCTCTGACAACCTAGCAGTACTCCCACTCAAAAGCAACATTTATCTGGACATTTGAAATGAACAGACAGGTGAAACGTTTCTAGTCTCTGACACATGGTGTGTCCTTACTCTGAGGAGTCGGAGCTGCTGAAACTCGATGCTGTGGATCCACAGTCACTACCTTCGTCGCTCTGGGCTGCCTCTTCGTCCGTGTGGCGGCTGGATATACTTTTCCCAGCACAGTGGCGGGGATTCGCGGTGGCCATCGGTTTATGGACGGCTTAGTTCACCAAAAGCGCGAAAAAACAGGGGAACTTTCACCAAAACAAGCACCAACATCCACTCGCCATGTTGTAAGCAGTAGTGAGCGCTGTGGTGTGGTCACGTGACACGTGAGCGCCGAATTCTATTGGTGGATAGCACAGTTGTCCCTGACAACGCAGAAGCTTTTGCTTCTTGCTAGCTGCTTTCCTGCTGAAGTTTCCTGTTAAAATAGTGTTTTCCGTCAATCACGCCGCCAATTATTAGCAACATAAGCATATCATGTTATAACGGGTCGGGGATACGGTTTACTTCATGTTTACGTACGATAACACACTTAACGGTTTATTTGGCACCGTGAAGCTATTTCCTTTAAAATAACGCAGCAACAGTGCAAGCCTGCTCATATTATACGTACTATGAGTAATAATTCAGTTTAACTGCTAATGATTTATATGTTTTAAATTTTTTTTAAAAAATCCAGTAAAGAAACTGAAAGAATATGGAGCCTTAAGTAGCCTATAAAATATGACAATATAGGCTTTTATTTTGTTAATTTGCACCTTTATTTTGATGCCCGGTGCCTCCACCTCCCTGAATACATAAGGTTTTTTAAATCCCCTCAGGATTTCAGCAAAACAGTGTCTCCGAGCAAATGAAAGCACGGGACGTCGCCTTTGTAGAAAAATAAATAAATAAATAAATAAATAAATAAATAAATAAATAAATAAAGTGCGTAAATGCTCTGTATGCTCCCTGAGGGTAAAGTGAAGTTTAGACTGACCTGTAAAGGAGAACACTGCGGATGGAGTCAAAGTCCTCCAGGTTCTTAGAGAATGAACCTCCATCTATGGAAACGTTGAACATCATTTATGTTTCATGTTTCCACCGGGACGAGCCTGCCTGATAAAAGAAGAAGACTCCCGAAGAGAAATCCTTTAAAACTTTTATTAGTCCTCCTGATGGATGCCTCTTCTCCGTCCTGAAGTTTCTGTATGCCCGAGCAGCAGCGTGCAACCCAAACTGCGTCTGAGCCCAGACAGGATCCTCCCCCTAGTTTCTCACGTCAATCACAGGGTGCATGGTTCAACAACAATTCAAAGCGGGTCCTCCTTTATTTCTTTTCTTCTTTCATAGTTTTGAGTGTTTTTGCAGGCCAGCAGGACGGAATGTGTCCCGGCAGTCTTCTTGGCAGGTGGAGCAGAAACAGGCCTACCAACAAAAAAGCTCTGCAGGCAAGCCCACATTTATATGTACATAAAAATAAAATCCACAGAGAATCACGCAATGCTGCTGCAAGTGATGTAAAAATGCTCATTTACTTAACCACGCAGTAAAAAACACAGTTTGTAGCGTTTTTATTGCATTAAACCTCTTGGAAAAAAGCTGAATCAGTTATAATCTTACTACTAAGAATTGACTACTTCTTCGTCCCAAACCTTATTTTGCCATCAGTTACGTTTAGCTCGATTGGTAACATAGTTATATCAGACCATGCACAGTTTTCCTTCATTGCAACGTCAGGAATCCGCCCCCCAGGATAGCCATTGGCACTTTGACCCCTCTATCCTGTACGATCTTGGATTGACAGTTCTTGTTAATTAATACACCCTCCACGGATAACCCGTCGTTACTCTGGGAGACATTAAAGGCCTACTCAAGAGGTCTCATTATTTCATATACTAAAGGTAAGAAGCGTAGACAAGCAGAGCAAAGGAAGGTTTTGGAATCCAAGCTAAAACACACAGAAGGAGATTATCTTAAAAAACCTTCTAAGGGTAAACTCAAAGAAATTTATGCTCTATGCTCGGCATTAGACTGTCTACTGACGAAAGATGCAGAGACTAAAATTAGATTTGCTAGGCAAATCCAAGATGTAAATGGTAAACTGTTTTTTGACAACACCAGTATTAATAATATATTTAGAAATTTCTATGAAGACCTTTATAAACCACAAATTCAGACTAATACAGCAGACCTATTGGATGTATTTTTTGCCCCTCTTAACCTTCCCAGGGTGTCTGAAGACCAGAACCTCAAATTGGACTCTCCCATATCAAAACAGATGCCATTAAAGAGCTGAAGGCTGGCAAAGTAGCAGTACCAGACGGACTATGTGCTGAGTCTTATAAAGAATTCAGAAAAATTTTAGCTGGCCCGCTGCTGAACATGTACAATGACTCCTTTAAAAAGGGTCTCTTGCCCAATTCTTTAAGGGAAGCCAATATATTCCTTATACTTAAAAAAGGTAAGCTACCTGAAGATTGTGCCTCCTACAGGCCAATCTCTTTGTTGAATGTGGATCTGAAAATCCTCTCCAAGATATTAGCAAAACGTCTGGAACTTTTACTCCCCTCGCTTATTAATGAGGACCAAACGGGTTTCATTAAAGGGCACAATTCATATAATAACATGCGTAGGTTGTTGAATATGATCCAGTTCTTCCAAAAAAACTCTCTGCCTGGTGTGGTAATTCCCCTTGATGCCGAGAAGGCATTTGACCGTGTTGAATAGTCTTACCTGTTTTTTACACTACACCAATTCGGTTTCAGTGGAAACTTTATAAACTGGATTAAGTTACTTTATAACAATCCCTGCTCTGCAGTCCTCACAAACGGGGTGCAGTTCTCCAACTTCCGGATACTGAAGGGAACCAGACAAGGCTGCCCCCTCTCCCCTTTGCTCTTTGCTCTAGCCATAGAGCCATTGGCAGAGGCAGTACGAGTTCAGGCGGAGATACATGGTCTATCTGTAGGACAAAGACAGCATAAGATTACTTTGTATGCTGATGATGTACATGTTTTGTTGACTCGGCCGGAAACATCAGTCCCCTCACTGGTTGAAACTTTTAATAAGTTTAGTGAAATCTCAGGCTAGAAAATTAATTTCAATAAATCAGAACCGATGCCATTGGGCAGTCTGAAACAAAAACCACGGGCCCCTTCTCCATCTCCCTTCACTTGGTCCCCACAGGGCTTTACGTATCTGGGGATTAGGCTCACACTTGCCTTTGAACAGATGTATAAAAGTAACTTTACCCCCCTATTTGAGCAGGTCAAATTAGATCTGGAGAGATGGAAGTCCTTACCGTTATCCTGGCTCGGTCGTATCGCTCTTCTGAAAATGAATATTCTACCCAGGCTACTTTACCCAATACAGATGGTTCCGACCCTTTTCCCACATAAAACTATCCTAACTCTAAATGGCTGGTTTAGCTCCTTTGTTTGGGCAGGGAGGAAACCTCGTCTTAAAATATCCACGTTATGT
>NW_024583095.1:12460-14939 GCF_018398535.1 Haplochromis burtoni | reverse complement strand
GGATTGACTGGTTTTCCATAAAAATCTAGTACTCCCTAACCTGGTTGTGGTTGTCGTCATAGCAACGTGTCCAAGCATGCTGCAACATGGATGCTACAAGAAAGGTGGACATTGAGGCAAGAATATACCTGCTGCTCGGTCTGTGGCTTTCCGTCAGACTCGGGGACCACTGCGTTGTGCTTTGTAGCCATATCTGACAGATTTCTCTGTAAGATCATGAATGCTCTTGGTCCTTTTCGACATTTGTTAAATCATCTATCAGGAACCTTGTGGTAACAGCCCTATGTCTCTAGCAGGTCCCTGAGGTCATGCGATCAGGGCCTACTTGTTATACAGCATGCAAGGCTGAGTAAGGGAAACAGAGCAGGTTGTGGAACTCTCTTCCTCTGAGCTAGCATAAGCAAGGGTTTTACAACAGTGGGAACACCATCGCCTGTCCAATTTATTGAACCTGTCTTTTCTTTTAACTGTCATGATGTCTTTTTTTTTTTTGTATTTTTGTTTCATGCCTGTCATGATCTTCAGAGCCCATGGTGACTGATGGATGGTCGAGATTTAAAGGGGCCAGCAGAACAAATTAAAGTTTCACGTTCTTTAAAAAATAACTTGTTTGATGTTTATAACCCACGTTACTCTGTGTTAGGGGCACCCTGACTATCTGGTTGGGTATAGACAATTAGAGGGAAATTGTGCTAGGCTGTGTTAATGTCTGACAGCACAGTGTGCTCTAGGCAGCCACCGTTTCTTGAACTGGAACCCTGGAGCCCCTCTTCCATACCTGCATCAGCCAGACAGGTGAAGACATTTTTATAGTTGTTGGTGCCAGGGTTAATTGCACTGGGGAGGTCATGGACCCAGATCCATCTCTCAGTCGTCAACTTGTACATTCCTACACCCCTACATAGCGGGCCTGATAGCCCTCGCATGTACAAAGTATATACTTGTACATTTTACAAAAAATGTTGTGTTACAGAAATTGTAATGTTGTGACTTTGTTTTCATGTTTAAACATTTTGTCTGTGAATCAACTGTTTTGCAGTCACTCTAATCTTATGTTATTAATGGCAGAGTTTTTATGTTTCTGTTTGTCTCCTAACTGGATCATTCTTATGCGAACAGTTCCCATTAGGACCACTGTGATCCTGCAACACAACTGGCCTCAGATATACAGCGGTGAGACAGTCACTGTCAGATGTGAGATTCAGGGAGGTGAAGGAGCTCAGTGGACGTATGAATGGAGACAAAACAAGTTAAACACACCTCCAACATCCAATGAATACAGAATCATCACAGTTACTGAGTCTGATGGTGGAGAATACAGCTGCCGGGGCAGAACGGGATATTTCTTAACACAGTGGAGTAAAATCATCACACTGACTGTATCATGTAAGTTGGAGATGTTTCATCAAAAGCTAAATCCATTGACAGCTGCTTTTGTCTGCTTCCACTTGTCTTTGCACTAGGATGCTGTCGGCGTAAATGTGCAGTCATATTCGTTGTGTCCCCAGTAGTGCTGTCAGCGTTAATTTTGTTAAAATGACATTAACGCCATAACGCGGCAAATCTCCGTTAACAAGCTACCACTGATCGCCCCGTGCATGGGGCTGGACGGCGTCAACATGTTAACAAGCTAACTGCACTAACGCACTAGTTCCCACAAATTGAGCATTGCGTGGCACATCCGACATACTGTTTTACTTTTGTCCATGACGTGCTTACCATCAGGGTCATGCTTCACATGAAAACCATGATAGTTCCAAACGCCGAATGAGGGTGGGGGAGGTTCAGTTTCGGGTAGCGTTGAGGCAGTTGCCATGTTGCAACTAGCTTAGCTTCTGTCTTGCTAGTTTGTGCTGCGCTCAGTGGATCTGCACTCGATAGTGCAGCCTAGGCGGAGTAGTCGAATGCAGATCCACTGAGCTCTCAACACAGACAGCATCGTCAGAAGAAAAGAATCAATAAAATAAATAAATAAATGAATAAAAAATGTTGTATTGTTCGATACATATGGGTACTGAACCGAAAGCACTGTATCGAACGGTTCAATATCGATACGAGTATCGTTGCACCCCTAGTGGTTATGTACTAACATCCAAGTAGGTACTAATGGAAAACGGGCTTTAATGAAGTCTGAACTGCAATCGACAATATGGCCTTCTTTTTTTGGACACTGTTATGCAAAAGTAAATACCGCACATTTTACTAAAACTCTTACAGTTACAGTTTGAAAGTTATGAATTATTATATTGTGATTTTGTTTTGATGTACAGTCCTAATCGTATCCTTCTTATAAAAATAAAGTATAGTTATAATACATTTAAATAAAAAATCATAAAAATATAAATATAACCCCCCCAAAACATCAATCCGGTTGTTCAGTCTGACGTCACTAGCCGTGTCTGGGTCTAAACTCCGCTGCAGGTCCATATATCAAACGATCACTATGGCATTACTGAGAGTTGAAAAACTGTCTAAAGTC
>NW_024583095.1:1844-11139 GCF_018398535.1 Haplochromis burtoni | reverse complement strand
AGCTGCTACCTGATGGCAGTGGGACTGCACAGGACTCCTACATCATTCATGGACAGACACACACAGCAGGATATGTGTGCAGAGCTGGAAGAGGAGACCCAGAGTATTACACTGATCACAGTCAACCAAAGTTTGTCTGGTCTGCAGGTCAGTTTGTAATCTTTGATCTGTAATAATGTCACAGGGTGGCTGTAGCTCAGGAGGTAGAGCTGGACACCTACTGATTGGAAGGTTGGTGGTTCGATCCCTGGCTCCTCCAGTCTGCATGTCAAGTATCTTTGGGCAAGATACTAACCCCAACTTGCTCTCCAATGCATCCATCGGAGTGTGAATGTACTTAGAAAGCACTATGTATAGATAAAGTGCTTGTGAGAATGGGTGTGATTGGGTGAATGAGGTATGTTGTATAGAGCGCTTTGAGTACTCCATGAGAGTCGAAAAGCGCTATATAAGCATCAGTCCATTTACATATGTTGGACATCTTATTACAGATCACATGACAGATGATGAAGACATTTGTTGGCTGAATGATGTAAACACAAGCAAACACTCTCTTACACAGATTTAGTGCATTCGGATAGTGTGAAGATTTGTGTACTGCACACTGTGGATAAACTACAGGAAAGCAGGTTTACAAAAACTTCAAGTAGCTTCTAATGATGCCCGAGATTATTACTGAGAGACCCAGATGGTTCAGTGCAAGTGACTTCATTTAATGTTGTATTATTGTATGTGTAAAGTTATTGTTGCTTTAACAACTATGAGATTTTTTAATGTGTAAACACTGATTGACTAACCAAATACCTTAATTAAAATATTTTCACTGATCTTCAGAAGATAAAGTAGTATTTTTACTGTGATATTTTGATCCTAACATCTGTGAGCTTTGTCTCTTCACTGCATGTTGTTTCCAGATGTTCATTCAGCAGCGTCTCTCACAGTGAGTCCTGACAGAGTGCAACACTTCACCTCTGACTCTGTCTCACTGACCTGTGAGGGAAACTTCACTGAGTGGAGAGTGAGGAAGTTCTCTGAGGACGGCCGACTGTACTCTGACTGTAGGAGAATGACTGGATCCACATGTGACATCAACACATCAAAGTCAGATACTGCAGTGTACTGGTGTGAGTCTGGATCAGGAGAGTTCAGCAGTGCAGTCAACATCACTGTACAGAGTATGTTATTATACATTTACTTCTTGGATCTTGAATGATTTAGACATCAACATGAACATTTGTCCCAGCTTTGCTGTATGTGGAGTATTTATGTGGTAAAAATATGACAAACCGTAGTTTTTAAATATCCAAGATCAGATCTTCATGATGAACATTTGTACAATCTGTTCTTATTATTGTTTGTCAGCTTTTTCTAAAAGTGTGCAGCAGCTGATGTGACTGAAACAATTGTGTGTGATTGTGTCACAGATGATGGTAATGGTCCTATCCTGGTGAGTCCTGTTCATCCTGTGACTGAGGGAGCTTCTGTTAGTCTGAGCTGCAGTTTGAGAACACAAAAAATACTTTCCAATGTGTTTTTCTATCACAATGACAAACTTTTCAAAATGATCCCGAGGGGAGCTGAAGATCTCTGCAGTGTCAAAGTCTGATGAAGGTTTCTACAAGTGTCAGTACTCAGGAAGAGAGTCAGCACAGAGCTGGATGTCAGTTAAAGGTGAGCAGGATCAAAACATGTGATGGAGTTTTCTAAACACGTCTGATGACTGAGAATGAACATTAGATTGTCTGATTTAAGTCTCGCAGTCACCTTGCTCCATTTCATAAAAGTATTTATTTATATAATTATAATTGATCAATAATTAATTATTGTTTCTTGTAACCGTGTCAGGAGCTGACAGCTCTTCGTCTCCTGTGTGGTTGATTGTTGGACTGGTTTGTGGCGTCTCTCTCATTATTATTCTCCTGCTCTTGTTGTATCACTGCAAAAGAACCAACGGTGAGACCTTTTCCTTTACTTACTACAAACTCTTTATCCTTCAAAGACACAAATGCATCATGAGGTTCAAATGTCTTTTTTCCCCTACATTTTTAATAAGGTACTGCTAATGAGCAGACGCTCAATCAGGATGGTCAGCAGCAACCGTCCTCCTCTCTTCTTCATGGTTAGTTTTTCACGTAGTTTCAAATATTGTGATGCTATTTGCAACAAGACTGTACTTATTACACCGTCTGCAGCTTTTAATATAAATGTTATTTGCAATAATATTTGTGTTTAAATTAGTATCACAGACATGAGGTGACTGATTTTCTCTGACCTGCAGGTGTTCGTTCTGTCTATGAGGCAATCAGAAGATGTGAAAACACTGAAAATGGTAAAGTATACAAACTGGATGATTATACAATAGCTGTGTTTAACATGAAAGTGATTAAAATTATTATTTCAGGTCCAGCAGAAGGGGATTACACCAATGTCACATCAGTGATTCAGCTCAAAGTCATTAACAAGAAAAGTGAGTACACAAAATGTGAGATTTGAAATACAAATTGTATCCATCCATCCAATTTCTTCCGCTTATCCGTGGTCAGGTCGCGGGGGCAGCAGCCCAAACAGAGAAGCCCAGACCTCCCTCTCTCCAGCCACCTTGTTCGGGCGAACACCAAGGTGTTCCGAGGCCAGCCGAGAGATATAATCTCTCCAGCGTGTCCTAGGCCTCCTCCCAGTGGGACATGCCCAGAAAACCTCACCCAGGAGGCATCCTGGTCAGATGCCCGAACCACCTGAACTGGCTCCCTTCAATGTGGAGGAGCATGTCCTGGGCCTCCTCCCAGTTGGACATGCCCGGAAAACCTCACCCAGGAGGCATCCTTATCAGATGCCCAAACTGTCACGGTCTGGCTGGCAGACCGTGGGGATGTGGGGAAAGGAGGACCCAAAACGCAGACTCTGCGATGCAAACAGTGCTCTTTATTTACAGTGAAAAGCTGTAAACACAATAACTC
Organism: Haplochromis burtoni; assembly: GCF_018398535.1. Lineage (NCBI taxonomy): Eukaryota > Metazoa > Chordata > Actinopteri > Cichliformes > Cichlidae > Haplochromis > Haplochromis burtoni. The sequence goes on along the minus strand of NW_024583095.1, from coordinate 8,182 downwards.
CCCGTTGCTCCCTCGAACCCCGTGTGCGTGCTTCCCTCCGACGTCTGTGCTCGTGTTTGTGCTCCCCGCTGTTGTCTTTCCGCACTCCCTGTGCGTGCTGCCTTTCTGAACCACTCTTCCTCCTGCAGGGAAACCATAGAAGCAGCCGTCAACACTAACCCTCAGCGGGCATATACGAACAGCACAGACATATGCTGACACACTGACTTGGTACGATAACTCAATGATCCCGCGCCGGTGGGAGCTCCAACACTCTCCTAAGTAGCTCCCCCGACGAGCCTGATCACCAACAGGTGTGGCAGGAACTCCACCTGCACTATACACAGTGCAGGTAGAGGACCGCCTCCTGAGTCGCCTGACGATTTGCCAGAATCTCTTCGAGGCAGTCCGAAAGTCTTTTTCCATGGCCTCTCTGAATTCCTCCCAGATCCAAGTTTTTGCTTCAGCCACCGCCCGCACCGTGTTCCGCTTGGCCTGTCGGTACCTATCAGCTGCCTCCGGAGTACCACAGTCTAACCAAGCCCGTTAGGACTTCAGCTTGGTGGCTCCCCTCACCTCTTGTGTCCACCATTTGGACAGGGATTACCACCACGACAGGCACCAACTACGTTGCGGCCGCAGCTCAGTGCAGCAGCTTCCGCAATAGAGGTGCTGAACGTGGTCCATTTGGACTCAATGTCCCCAGTCTCCCTCGGAATGCTGTTGAATCTCTGCCGGAGGTGTAAGTTGAAGATCTCGCGGTGTTCCCATGTTCCCAAGATGCTAGGTGTTCCCAGCACACCCTCACTGTACGTTTGGGCACGCCAGGTTTGTCCAGCGTCGTCCCCTGCCACCTGATCCAACTCACCACTAGGTGGTTATCAGTTGACAGCTCAGCCCCTCTCTTTACCCAAGTAAACATATGGCCTCAGGTCTGGTGATACAATTACAAAATCAATCATCGACCTGTGGCCTAGAGAGTCCTGGTGCCACGTGCACTTATGTTCAAACATGGTGTTCGTTATAACCAAACTGTGGTTTGCACAAAAGTCCAATAACAAAACACCGCTCGGGTTCAGATGCGGGAGGCTGTTCTTCCCAGTTACGCCCCTCCAGGTCTCACTGTCATTGCCCACATGAGCATTGAAGTCTCCCAGTAGGACAACAGGCTGGGTAATCTGAACCGCCACTCGGCGCATAAGCACAGATGATGGTCAGGACCTGTTCCCTGACCCGAAGGCGATGGGAGCAAACCCTCTTGTCCACTGGGAGAAACCCCAACATACCAGCAGCAATCCGTGGGGATACCAAGATACCCACCCAAGCCTGCCGCCTCTCGCCAGGGGCAACTCCAGACTGAGACAGAGTCCAGCCCCTCTCCAGGAGGCTTGTTCCAGGGCCCAAGCCATGCGTTGAGGTAAGCCCGACTTTATCTAGCTGTTACCTCTCAACCTCACGCACTAACTCAGGCTCCTTCCCCACCAGAGAGGTGACATTCCATGTCCTAATTGCCACTCTTCGTAGCCGGGGATCGGTCCGCCACGACCTCCGCTCATGATCGCTGCCCGGCTCACATTGCACCCGACCCCTACTGTGCCCCCTGTAGGTAGTTGGCCTGTGGGAAGATGGGCCCTTGTCCCTTTTTCGGGCTGTGCCCGGCCGGGTCACCAGATGCTCGCCCTCGTGCACCCTCCCCGGGCCTGGCTTGAGGGCGGGACCCCGGTAGCCCTATACCGGGCAGGGTAAACTGTTCCCACAACGGTCTGCAAAATATACATTGGCAATTATTCTTACTGATAATAAAGGCATTTGTGGACAAAACAGATGGTGTTTGTTTTGAAATGCTTTCATTTGATCACCTCAACAGGGCAACGTGGTGACCCAGAGGAGAGCTCTTACTACAATATGTCAATACAAGTTCAGCCTCAGCTCTAAAATCTTAACAGCAGCTCTTTAGCTGTTTTTCTTTTCTTTTTTTCCCCTTTGAGTTTTTAAGAGAAAAGAAAAAGTCACTTTGAGTGAAAAGGAGAATATTTTGAATTCAAAGCAATGATCCTGATAGCCTGAGTTTATATTTCCTTCAGAAAGGATCACGTAGTGTGTTTTGCTTGTTTCACTACCATTATATAATAATTTTAATGGAATTTAATGTACTGTAGATCTGTTTTTATGTTTTTAACCATTTTACTTGATGTTTAATATATATAAATTCTTTCTGTAAAGCACTTTGTAACTCTGTTAATAAAAGTGTGATATAAATAAAGTGTGTTGTTGTGTGTCAGACTGAGAGTACATGTTTCAGCTGTTCAGTGTTGCGCATGAATCCACCGAAAAAGCATCATTTAAAGGCACTCATGTCATTTAAAACAGCTTACAACCCTCCAAAATGAACTAAAGCGATCGAAAATAATGGGAAGTGACAACTGCTCTGACGTTATGCTAAGCAGCTTTTTTACTGGGGAGGTCCGGTCTGTACTTTTGTGTAATGCTGATTTGTGCATAGTGAGTCAATATGCACCCCTGTAGGCTTCCTTGGCCTATTTAGCCCTTTTCAGCTGGGGTTCCAAGCTATCTGAGCAGGTACTTAAAATGTGATGTCCTCAGATTACATGCCACCGATTGGCTATTCAGTGGCATCACTGGATGAGTGATGAAAGCGTTTCATTCACAAAAATCAAAAGCACCATTTCTGAAACCTGGCAAAGAGGGAAATTATGACAAAAAACAGCACTGTGGTCCCTGAGTCTGACAAAACGCTGCAGACAGAGCAGCAGCTATATCCTTGCCTCGACATCAACCTTTGTTGTAGCATTCATGTCACATACTAATTACATCATGGGATGCTATGATGCATTAGTATGACAAAGGCTATGCACATTGGGTAGTACCTGATTGTAATGAAAAACTGGACAGTCCAAGCTGTTGAGATTTGATCCCAGTAGGTACTAAAGGAACAGGGGCTTTTGATGCCACTCCTAAGGTTGGCTTTGACAGTGCTGTACAGAGACCTGTCCTTCAGCCTTAAGGCTGAGTTTTGTACACTATGAGAGCATCACTGCATCACTGTTTTTCTTTAGTACCTCAACCTACTCCTTTAAAAATGTGTGTGTCATGTGTGTGGGATACAGTTAAGCAAATGTTGTGCAGGATCTTTGCTGTTTTAGAAAAAGACACAAGTGTTGGCTGTTTTTAAACTTTCCCTCAGCCTCTTCTCATGAGTGAAGTGCTCATTTCATCTGATGTCATCAAATCTTTCGTCCTCTTTACCCACATTCTTTGTGTGTCTGATGCACCTATCTGATGAAGTCTACAATTAAATTAATAAATAAATGCAAATAAAACTAATTTAGAGGTTAAACTGATTGGTGGGGAATGATCGGTAGTAGGTCGCTTTACTAAAAAGATTCATGCTAAAAAGTATTTTTTTAATCTGTTGCGCTTCACAGGAGGCTATTTTAGAAAAATATAGACCTGCAAAGAAATACAGTGATTATGTTTTATTCAAGTAATAGTAAAATATCAAAGTACAAAGCTGACAATACAGAATAATATCTTTGTTCTTCTGGTTGTGTTCATCATCTATTCTCCAGCAGGCTCATTTTTATCACTGAGAGATCTCATGATTTCTAACTGGGCCACGTAGAAAAGAGGAAATGTAGCCTGTGGTTTGAAAAGCTTATTTGTCATGCTGAAAATAAGCTTCCTTTAAGAGCCTCTGCATGGAAATGCTATAAATGTTCAAGCATGTTTGACAGATAAAACATTAAATCATTTATGTTTTATTGATATTAATGCATTTGTTTGTCTGCGTGTTACAGAAATGTTTTTTTTTTGCCTGTGATGATAATGTCAATTTGTAGAGTCCAACCAGCTGGTCAAAGGCTGTCCCAGTGTAGCTCAGCTAGCATTATGGCAGGGCAGTGATGGCCTTCAAGACAGTGAACTCTCATTTTGAATTTGTATTTGAAAAGGACAAAAACGACATCGTGGTTGTTTTTTTGGTGGAAGAGATGTAACCAACGTCACAATGATGTAGCATAAACATAATTTAAGGTAGAAGTACATTAATATGATAATGTAATGAATCTGTAAGTCACACCTGAGTTTACACCTAAGTTGGTTTAATAAAAACTAATCAGTGAAACTAATCAGTGAAAACAACAGCAGATAGTGATTAGAGCACTGGGGCTTATCTGTACCATCTCAGCACTTTAAAATAACAATGATCTCATATGTTTTTCTTTCATCAGCCTTCAGAACTAAAACGAGGAAGAACAATTAAAGCTACATGTGTGATGCCTTGCAGTTTAGCCCTGATAGCTGATAGAATGGACAGATTTTCCAGTGTTCGGTTGACTTTGGGACCTGAAGTGGAGTTTGGACCCAGAAACGGTAAATAACGTTAGACTTAAAGACCAGATAAGGACAATGAAAGATGTAAAGTATAGAACCAAAGGTGTAATGTCTGATGAGGCATTGAGGCCACCTAACCTAACTTCTGCAGGCCCCGTCAAACTGACTATTAAAGGCTTCCTCCTCTACATTATTTTAACATATTCCTATTCATTCATACCATTTATATGTTCAAAATATGTACTTATACTGAAATATGTGTGCGCTATATACCAATCAGCTGTGTAAATAACACTGAATAACTATTCATCATGGCACCTCCTAGTGGGTGGAATATATTAGAGAAGAAAACTTGACTTGGCCTCCAAATTCCAGGTTACAGGACTTAAAGGATCTGTTGATTACATCTTGTTTTCAGAAACCACAGCACACCTTCAGAGGTCCAGTGGAGTTTATGCCTTGATATATTAGGGCTGTTTTGGCTGCAAAAGAGGGACCAACCCAATATTAGGCAAGTGGTCATAATGGTGCCCGATGCCCACATAATGTTGTGTAGGCCGCAACATTAAATTTAACATGAAATTTTAATAATCTCTTTCGTATTTGAGTTTGTGAAACATACAGGTCTTTACCTTCAGTTCAACTGCACAGTGAGTCATTTCCTTTTTCTGGGGCCAGACTTAAAACTATAATCACACCACAGGGTGAGAACATTCACAGATCTATTCTGAGGTCAGAGTAGCCTTTTAATTATAGAACTACATGGGAATATTTGAGCTGTGACTCAAATAAAATGCATAAACATGTTTTTATGCAGACTGAAAGAAGAATTTCAACATAATTCCTCTGATAAACAATCAAAAGGAAAAACAAATTAATTAAAAAGTGTTTAAAGAGAATACAGACTCCAAAGGAGAAAATCAGATGCCTATGAGCTCTGATAAGTTAGAAAAGCTTTACCACTGAAATAGAGACAAGAAGATCTGTGAAGAACTAAAACTTATTTGAAGTACACCTGCAGGATCAATCAGTCATTACTGATTCAGTCATTCTGAATGATTTGTTTAAAAGAAAATATTACATTTTAAATACCATATATGACTTTAAAGTTGTATTGCATTTGTTACATTTGGCTCTTTTTTAATTATTTAAAAATTTATTTTTCAACTAATTTACAAATTAATGGTTTTTCGGAGGGGGGCAACAAGGTAAATGTTTGGAGTGGACAGGAAATGTGAACACGCCAAGCAGCTGCTGTGGTCAAAGCTACAGGAGCTGTTTGAGGTTGGTGTAAAAGGAAGGAAGCACAGAGAGGTGATAGAAGGAGGAGCTGAGTATAAACTCTGGTCTTATCTACATTAAGTGCAGCTTCTCTTTGTTCTGCATTTATTATCAATGCAAAGTCGAAACCTTTGAGATTAGATGCAGATCAGCGTGCAGGGCTGGACGTGAGGATGGGGCACTCTTTGCTCTGTTTGCTGGGGTTATTCTGTGAGTACAATACACACCTTTACTGTTTGAATGGCAGTGATGAAGGAAAATGTTTCTCACTGGTGACAGTTACATTTTATCTATATACAGTGTATTCTTAAAACGTCAAATTAGCTAGCCTCTGCTTAGGTTGCTGCCCCAATGGTTCAGCCCTGTGGAAGATGGATGGATCAAACAATGTTTTATTTTGTTAATTTCTGAAGTGATCTGGTTCAAAGGTTTCTGCAATTTACAACCAGGTACAAGATATGTGTGTATGTAAAACAAATGTTCAAAAAAAGAAGTGTCCCAATCCAATGTATTCATGAGTACTAATATTTCATGGTTAATTGTGTGAAATGCTTTTTTCAGATCCAGTAAGATTTCTTGCTGTGCCTGGAATTTATAACTTCTTCTGTGAGATCAAAGATTGTTTTGCACCTTCTGATTGTCAGTTGTCTAATATCTGATGTAATTTAATTCATTGTTTTAGTGCTCAGCACAATCCTCCATGGAAATGCTGCAGGTGAGAAATT
>NW_024583095.1:0-1289 GCF_018398535.1 Haplochromis burtoni | reverse complement strand
TCAGCTTCCTTTTTATAGATACAAAAATATGTAAATGTACTGATCTGAATTATAATATTTCTGACTGTCTGAGGCAAAATTTCCCAGATTCAAATCGAATTGAATTGAATCGAATTGAATCGATTCAGGACCTTGTGAATCGGAATAGAATCGATTCTAGAAATCAGTGAGGATACCCAGCCCTAGTCACAACCAACACACACATTATGTTTTTCACCTAATGACTTTAATGAACTGCAGACTACAATATAGCCTCATTTTATTGGACGCTGGCCTATTCATTTTAATTTTTTATGTATTTATTTTTCCAGTTGGCAAATAGTCTGTATTCATTATTTGCAGGATAATTGTTTCATATTTGATTCTAGTAACTATATTATCTAGTGATTTTTTTCATTACTGTAACATTTTTCTTCTTTAATCAAGTAACAATCAACAATCTGTTTAACTTTTTCCTGTAACTTCAACAGCAAGTGAACCCAGAGCCACACTGACAGCACAAAGTTCAATCATACCAGCAGGGGGCAGTGTGACACTGAGCTGCTCTGTGGAGGGCTCTGCTGGCTGGAAGTTTGACTGGTTCAGACGTGATTCAGTCTCTTCTAAAGCTCAGCTCATGAGAGGAAATGAAGCAAACAGAGTTATTAGTGTCTCACAAGGAGGTCTGTACCACTGCAGAGGAGGGAGAGGAGATCCAGTTTACTACACAGAGGACAGCAGTGACGTCACAGTTACAGAAACTTGTGAGTTTAATTATTTTATTTCTGCCAAACTGAGACAGATCAAGTTATGTGATCTGTGCTGTTCTTCGGTTTGTTTTCTTACATGGAGAGGTGGAAATGAGAAAATAGAAGAACTTCAGTGTCATTGTGACAAAGTGTGCACTCTGAAAGAGCCCATCTGGTTCTCAGAGAAAAAAATCATTACAAGCCTTTCATCAATTTATTGGAGCTTTACAAAAAAAAACATTTTACTATCAACTATAAAAAATACATTAGCAACAGGATATTTCTATGCCAGTGGCTGCAGGCTTTCTTTGTGTTTTTTCTAGATTGAAGACAAAAAACTTTAACAATCAAAAGTTTTATATTTGTTTTTTTTGTACCACACTGATTTTGACGTCTTTGTGAAATGGATATCAATACAACTCAGGAATATCAATAAAAGATGATAACTGTACAAGTAAATACTTGTACGTTTTACTAAAAATGTTGTGTTACAGTTTGAAAGCTATGAAATGTTATGACTTTGTTTTGTTGTTCAGTCTTTAAACTGTTTGTCTGTGAATC
>NW_024583094.1:180431-195236 GCF_018398535.1 Haplochromis burtoni | reverse complement strand
TGCCATTATCCAATGACACATCTGCTTACCTGTATCTTTTGCTCGTTTCTTCTCCTCTTCTTTTCTCTTTTGTCCAAACTGAGCACCTGATGCCTTTGAACTTTTCTTGTCCATCTTCCATTGGTTTTAATTTTGCACTCCAGTATGAACACCCATTCCTCAACCTGAGTATCACCACAAAATAACCTAACAGACCTACACCTTAGTTCACAGATTCACTTTGTCTAAGGTGTATTTCTGAGATTTCACACAACCCAGGATTCAAATCATGAATACATGATGGGCTTGGATTTACATCATTAGAATGAAATGTGCTCTATTTGGACGCAGCCGCCCCCTCCCCTGTGTGTGAGACTTTAAATCATCAAACTGTAAATTATAAATTTTTTTTAAATTGTTATTGATCCCTTTACCCCTGGTCCTAAAGTGTATATTTATTTTCTTACTCTTCTTATATATATTGTTTGTTTACTTGCACTGCTGTAACTGGAGCCTCGTCGTCTCATCTCTCTATATACTGGACTGTATATAGCGGAGATAAAGTTTACTTTGACTTCAGCAGCAAGCAGGTGCACCGAGGGCTCTCGCGCTCTCGCGCTCACTTTTCGTGTATAGAATTTCAAAAAAACACCGGTGCAAATTATAAGTCTGGTGTTTTCGTGTTTGTTGGTTTGTTTTGATTTTGTTTTATTTTGCGAGTTGGTTATTAGATGCTGCTCCAGCCGTTCAGAGAATCCCCTGCCGCCCCGCCCTCTCCTCTCTGCGCTGCAAGCAGCAGGCGCACCTCACAAACGAAGGGCTCCCTTACTCCCAGCAAATGGGCGATAGAAAACCAATCAGTGCCTATGCCATTCCCAATATGTGCTGGCTGACGTCGGGGCAGCATGAGTACAAGCATTTTTCCCCCCCAATGCCCATGATGCCGCCCCCCACCACGATGCCATGTCACCAGTATCTAAAACCACTACTGCCTGTAACACCTGTAACATTCAGCTGTCGCCTCATTGTTCTGACACACACAACAACACTATTGACTACACTACACACTAACTACATAAGATTTACGCTAAACGTCGCAAATCCCTCACATCTCAAAACACCGCCGTCACTCCTAAAACTTCCCCCTTCCCAAACAACTAAATGCCATGTTGCCATATCATTTTTGATTGGTCGACATGATACATTTTTCCACCAATAGGAAAGGGTGGGGTTGTTTTGGTTTTGTTTTTGCTCACAGGTGGAGAGTGCTTTCGCGTGTTTTCCTTATAAAACACAGTTTCTTCCCGCAGTAAATATAAACAGCGATAGTATTCAGGAAGTAAACCAAACATTGAATATATTTTTATCATAACTCTGGTTTTACATGGCCTATCAACACAATTTAAAAACTGTTATAAAGTCCACACTTTTTCCGTCAATTGTTCCGTCTGTCCTGCTCACATCTCCAATGGTTGTACACGTTGTCATTAATGTGGCTTCACTCCACATCAGCCATGCTGCTTTGCTAGCTGCTGTCATAGCCTGTCAACGACGTTGATTAGCTGTGTATATACGGATGTCAATCGCATTATTGGCTGGACTATGGGATAAGGTGGCATCATTCTAATCCCATATGGGAGCAGCCAGTCACTTACCGACTAACACTGCAAAAGAGTATTGTTAAAGTATTAATTTTAATTTCAATTCAGGTTAGATTTTTTTTTGTGCACAACACAGATTTTCTGTGTGCAGAGACTGTGCCAGCAGTGCGCAATTGCGCATGTGCGCAGCTTAGTAGTGATGTGTCGGTTGCGAACAAAACGGCTCTTAGAGCCGGATCTTTGACGTGAACGACGCGAGCCGGCTCTTTATCGCGAGCCCACCCTCTCTCTCTCGCACTTTTTTCCGCTTCACTCTGCATGCGAGCCTTGTGCTTTGCGTTGGGAAGAGGGGGGAGGTTACACTGGCAGTAGCACAGGAACAGAGCGGGAGGGAAAGAGAGCCAGGGACAACAACGTCACATTAGAAAGGTATAGTAATCATCCACAACTATTTTCAGTTGCAGATGATAAAAGATTCAGAAAGTTTATTCATGCAGGCCTATATGACAAAAAATGTGCATTTTCTTTTTGTTTTCATATTTTAATTTATATTTAATTGTGTTGTGTTTTGCAGTGTTTTCTTTTTCACTTTTAAATTTATTTAAAAGGAAAAAGCTGAAAATTTAAGTAGTTAAAAGTTGAAATGTGAATAGTTGGCTTTTGTATTATATTATTTATTTATTACATTTTATGTGGAGTGAATAAATAAAAGTATATTTACGGTGGCACGTATGAACTCCAAAACACATAAAAACTCCAAAACACATAAAAACTCCAAAGGACGTACAAATCCCGAAGCACGTACAAACTCTGAAGCATGTACAAAACCCCAGAAGTGCTCCAGGATGCTAGGCGCAGTGTTGAGGTTTTGTTACCTAGTGGCTACACAAGCCAGGAAGTACCAACGACTGGATTTGGTGTGTAGTAGTAACAGGTAAATGAACATTTTTTTTAAATTATTTGAAACTATGTGAGTGCTTGTGTATAAATACACAAACAATACACATATGCTTTCAATTGTGTAATTTAAGTGATCTCGGTAGCTCTGTTTTGGAAGTTCAGTTAACGCTAGAAATGTGCTTTGGAGTTTGTACGTGTTTTGTCTCTGGGAGCCAGCGCATGTAAACATATATAAATAAAACCACCTTTTTTTTACATTAGTAATTCTTTTTGTGCATAATTTTATATTATTGTTAATAATAAATTAATTAAAGCAACAAAACAACCTGAAAAGCCGGCTCTTTCGGTTTAGAGCCGAAAGAGCCGGCTCTTTTTAGTGAGCCGAGCCGAAAGAGCTCTAAAAAGAGCCGGAAATCCCATCACTACAGCTTAGAGGGAACATTGGCATAACCTGTCCATCATTTCAGACAAGAAGGGACTCGGAACAGATCACTTATGTAATCTCACCCTATCTCGGACCCATCACTCTTGCTGCACACTTCACCACTGATTGTCTGGCTGTCCTCATGTAGGTCCTGTAACAGCCTTATATCAGCTCACCTCACAACCACTCCAGACTCCCTTATGCAGTACCACAGATCCTCTCTTGGTACATAATATATGTTTTCACTAGATCCAGATCACACAGTGGAACTCCTGAAGCCATACAGGTGCTCATACTCCTTCATGGTATGACCCATCAGCTTTATCCCTCTGTACTTAGTACACCTCTGTACATCACCCTTGTGAGGTCCAGATTCTACACTGCCCTCTCTCACACAGGCGTCTCCATACCTTCACATATATATTATGTAGACCATCTGCCTTCTTGGTTTACATCCTCTTCATAGCTACCCTCACTTCCCACTAACTTTCTGGTTTACTAACTGTCACTAACCAGTCCTCCTCAAGATCTCTCTCTAAATAAATAAATAAATAAATCTGGGTAAATTCCCAGATGATTAAACATGCAACTACTTTATTGAATAACTGACATTTCAGCTGCTTTTTGAAAGGGAGAAGGGCTGTTGTGGATGTCAGAGGGGAGCATATTTCAGATATAAATGAAGGCTGATCTGACTGAGGGATGGGATGCACTGTACAACCCATAGAACCCAAAAATGCCACTGCAGAAGGATAACAGCAAATGTCTATGGAGTCTAAATTACCCTGCCTGTAGTCTAACCTTGTCACTCATTGAAAAAAATATGTTGCATTATTAATCATCATTGTCAAAATTGGCCAAAGTCTTATATCAGGTTGGAGCTCAGTCTGGGGGGAGTTATTTTTTATTTTTTTCTCCTTATCTTTCCTCATGTGGTGCATTTTCCATTGTTATACCTCTCTGACCTGTCTTCCCCATGTGATGTTTTGTGTAATGTATGTATGGTCGGAGGGTAAGATGGCGCCGCCATTGCGTGCAATAGGTCGGCAGCCTTATGAAATTTCCCCTTGTGGGACTAATAAAGGTATATCAATATCAATATCAATATCAAAACCCAATTTGATTTCAAACTACAGCAAAACAGTGACTCAGTTTCCCAAAACGCATAGTGTTACTGAATAAAAGTGATCTAACAGAGCAGTAAACATGCTGCTGTAATTATACGTAGCTGCATTTGAGCTTATGTGTTTTTACTCAGTTAAATGCAAATGACTGCATTGTATTTATTAGTATTTATTATATGTCTACCATCTAAATTCACACAGCATCTTAACTGTTTTGTGAAATAGGGTTATAGAAGGGAATGAGGAGGAAGAAACAAGCACATTAAACTAATGGAAAACATGGTTTAAGTCTCATGATAAGCTTGGAGAAAGTAGTCTGCTGTTAATTACTATGTTTTGTGGGTCAGTCTTATTCAGAGCACAGCTGAGCGGAAACTGTGAAAACAGAGGCTTTAACTCCCAAAGGCTCTCCCACACTCTGTCCCATTCCCAAAGGGACTTCCTGTTCTAGATGTATGGAGGCACTTACTGTAGGCCTTCTGCAATTGCACACTGGCTAAAAATATCCACCTACAGTATACAGGGATTACTGAAGGGTCACATAACCATGCATCACACGACACAGTCCACAAGATGTGCAAATATATTCCACACATATTGAAAAAATACCCCCAATTAAATTACAGAGACTGACTCCTAATAAACAATACTTACCAACAGTCAACAGTGGCTTTGGTTGCACCCTACCTTATTTCTCCACTAGAGGACAGAAGCGATCCATTCTGCTGCCAGAGCTACAAACTGAAATGCAGGAAAAGAAATCAGCTAAATAAATAAAATACAATAAAATAAAATCGGTTGGAATATTATCAGAAACACACTTTGTATTATCAAAAAAACAAAAACAAAACAAAACAGGAATAAAATGGACACCAGTTGGTTTTAACACTTCTAGTTTTATGGTCAGCTTTTTGCCCACAGAGGAAATTTACAAATGACACAAAGTGTAAACACTGACCTTTACGCAGAGTCTGTAATATATAAAGCACATTTTCTATTTTCATTTCAACAGTGCTGTGCTTCATTTGGTTGTCATTTACTTCCATACAGTGAAGGATAAATGACAAACTAAAGTTCAGTGTATTTAGGTCCTATCTGTCTGTCTGTCTGTCTGTCTATCTATCTATCTTATTATCTTATTTGGCTTTTCCCTATTTTTTAAATGACTCTTAGTCATGTGACTATGATGCGCTGTGACACTCTCTTCAGTAAAAAGGAAAGTGTTTTTATTCACACTTTTTCAGCCTTCCACCAAACTCATGCTTTGAATTAGGAATAATAATGTAGCTTACCTAAAAATTGTCACATGAAATATTTTGGAACTTTTTGACCTTTTACAGAATAAATTTCAGTGCTAGTCATATTTCTTTATGTATGTGTGAATGACTAAACATTGTAATGCTCATGATGAGCAGGGGTTCTTAGTGGCTCTATTTGAGGTTGTTGCTGGAGAAGTTTGCATATTAGGATGGGATAATCCCTGCCTGTTTATTCAACAGGATGAGCATGAATGTTTGAGCCCATAGCAAACAAACAGCCAAGCCCTCCCCAAAGATTTCAGCTTAATGCTAATGATATACAGTAAGCAGTTACAATGATTTTGCAGGTTAATGAACTGGCTGTTTCTCAGATAACTGAGACTTTTGCTTTTCCACAATGGAGAGGCTGATGTGTAAAAATGACAGATTGTCACGATACGCTTAGCCTCAGCTGTCGTTGCCTTTCTGCAGAGTCGATACTCATTTATGTTCCAGTGCTTCTCCTACTTTGATCCTTATGCTTCTTACAGAAGACTGTCAAGAATATAGGCCCTAAAACACATGGCTGACCGACTCAAATTCTAAATATCTTTTTATAAAACAGCTGAGCCTCCTGCAGGTCTTTGCTCACAAAGGAATAATGAATGATTTAGAGTGATGAAACAGAAGGTTGCTGCAGAGTTCAGACCCTTGTTTGAAAAAGCCCAAGTGTGCGCTGACAACATTACACATGGAAACCTGTGGACAGACAAAGCAGGCTAGCAAGAACTTATTTCAGGAAGGGTGAGGAGACGGAAGATGGCTGCGATCACTTTGAATTCTGTCAAGTATTGAACTAAATTGCTCAAAACACATTTGTAAACATGTGTGATGAATTCTGAAAGGTAAAAATGATAAATTACAAATAAGAGAAGACCATTTGAAAAGCTTATTTATACATTTGTCCTAATGTGTCAGAGAGATGCCCTTCTTCAAAACAGACATTTACCCAGCTTGTAGGCTTGAGTCCATGTCATTATATTTGCATGTGAGTTACACTTGCATAGCTAGTGAACAGGAAATGACTTTGATTGCTCATTTGTTAGCCAGCGCTCTCAATTTTTAATCTTATTGACCACCTTGAACAGCCACTCTAACCTGCAGTGGAGTAAATTAAACTTTTATCTACTTGATTATCGTAAATATACCTTAGTGACTAAATATCTTTGAGGCTTTGTGGTGGAGTAAAAATGGTAGAACATTTGCTTTCGATTAAAAAGAGCTTAAAAGTTTTGTAACAAGTAAAAGTACTTGAACCAGCATATTTTCTTTTCAAATCAAATCACATCAAAATGTATTTCTATAGCACATAATAATACAACCAAGTTGACCAAAGTGCTTCACAGTCGGTCAGAGCAATAGCATAAGACAGAATAAAAAGAAACAGTTAAAAGGAGGGCAGGAAACAATATGAACAATATGGGTAAAAAAAAAACATAACTTGCCACAAAATAACATACTAGTTTGAATTAAAAGCCAGACTAAAATAATAAGTTTTAAGACGCAATTTAAAAGACTGGATGGACTCGGAGGAACGAATATAAGGAGTCTGGGAACTACGACAACAAAGGCCCAATCACCTCGGTTTTGTCAGGAGCATTTGATTGGAAGATCTAAGTGCCTTATTAGGGATATACTAATGGAGGAGTTTGCATAGATAGCTGGGAGCCAAATTGTTTAAAATTTTAAAGGTAAGCAAGAGAATTTTGAAATTGATACAATATTCAACAGGGAGCCAATGTAGGTTGGCTAAAACTGGTGTGATGTGGGCATAATTTCTAGTACCAGTTAAGAGATGTGCAGCTGCGTTTTGAACTAACTGGAGCCAGTGAATAGAGGAAGATGGGAGGACCAAGGAGAGGGAATTAAAGTAGTCTAAAGTGATAAGAGCATGAATAAGCTTTTCAAAGGTCCTTCAAAGGGAGGTATGGCTTTGGTTTAGATATCTGACGTAGCTGGTAGAAATGGTTTTTTACCACAGAGGAGATCTGTTTCTCGAGTTTGAAAGAGCTGTCCAGGAAAACACCAAGGTTTCTAACAGCGAATGAGAGATGGCTAGCAAGGGGCCCTCTTTTATACCAATAGGCAGTATAACAGTTAGGTTTATAGTAAACTGGGTAAACTGGGTTGTCTAAATCTCCAGAAGTCTTGTTGAGGAAAACTTATATCCTTCCCTCCTTTGTGTTACTGCTGACTTAATTTCTGCTTGTACAGTTCATTTTAACTAATAACTTGCCAATGTCAAATTTAAAATATCTATCCGTCCATTTAGATGATCAGTACAAGTACCTTTTTGGTAGAACTCGCAGTTTACGGTACTCCATCCATTTTTGGACCAATATTTTTTCCATCACATAAAACAATAATAATTTTGTCTCTACAAATGATTTTGTATTTTCTATATTTTAGATGAACTCAAGGCAAAAATTGGATTTTTATAGAAAAACAATTCATGTTTGACCTCTGCTAGTCTTAATGTCACTGTACAACCAACAATTTTTCTGCACTCAATTGTAGTGATATGCATGGTAATATGAAGCTGGTGACTCATAGAGGATCATTTCCCAATTCAACACTGTGTCTCATATGACAAAGTGGGATGGTCCTCTTTGGCAATTAGAAGAGAGCAGTGCTGCATTATGTTTATTTTTGAGCTTCTACTTGGAAAATTGCCCAGTTCCCTTGTCACAGTAAATACTCATAATGTCATGCTTAAATGTTAACATTGGCTGTAACTGTTATTAATCATGAAAGAGGAAAATACTGGTTACAAATGGAACAAGATACAACAGATATGAAACTGCATTCTCTTATTTCTCTGCAACACTTCAACAGCTTATATTTACCTGTCAGTTTTCATTCTTGAATTTTCTTTTCTTAATTTATTAATATGTATAATGTGCCTCTGCATTATGTGTCTGGATATACTGTTATATATGTTTCCTAAAGCCTCTCTTGATTTCCTCAAATCAGGTGTGATGGTGTAAGGATCTTTTATTGGTGACATTGTTGGGGATTTATTCAAAATTGAATGCACACTGAACCAGTATGGCTACCACAGCATCCTGCAGCAACACGCAATCCCATCCAGTTTGCATTCAGTTGGACCATCGTTTATTTTTCAACAGGACAATGACCCCAAACACACCTCCAAGCTGTGTAGGGGCTATTTGACCAATAAGGAGAGTAATGGGGCACTGTGCTAGATGACCTGGCCTCCACAGTCACCTGACCTAAACCCAGTTGAGATGTTTGGGAGGATCTGGACCGCAGAGTGAAGATGCTCACTCTGGGGTCAAGTGCTCAGCATCTCTGGGAACTCCTTCAAGACTGTTTGAAAACCTTTTCAGGTGACGACCTCATGATGCTATTTTGAAGAATCTAAAATATAAAACATGTTTTGAATTATTTCACATTTTTTGTTTACTATATAATTCCATAATTCCAGAAACTACAATGTCAATACTCATGAAAATAAAGAAAAAAAACATTAAATGAGAACATGTGCCAAACCTTTGACTGGTAGTGTATGTCTATATTTCTCTGCCTTTTTGCTGTTCCAGCAGTGGTAGGACCTAGAAGTTTGCAAAGCTCTGAGGTCTCAGTTTGTAGAAATTATTCAACTATGCAGCAAAGCAAGCTGATATAACTAAATGAATTTTACTTCCCAAAGGCATATGCTTTGACAGATTAAAAAAATGAATTTTAGGGGGACATATTGATTAAAATATTATTTACATCAACCTTCAAAAAGCACAAATTGGCTGGCCTAATGTAATATATTATTCTGTAAGGCCTGAGAATAATATAATGGACAGCTTTCGTTAGTTGGAAAAGATGAATCGAAAGCTGAAAGATATTTGACTTGCTAATGTAAGTGTTTATGTAATGGGATGGCAGAACAATTGGAAACCTTCTTAATGTCTATGACCTGAAGGATTAAATGGACTCTGTCTAAATCCAGGTGAAAACAGCTAGTTCAGACTCCCCATTGATGGCTACCACTTGTAACATATTTGTGACCTTCAGCAAGACACTTTGAAGAAATGAATGGAAGAGATTAGGTTGTTAATTCAACATAAACAATTCTTGAAGGCTAGTTAACATACATGGCTCACCATGCATTTGGTACTCCCAGCCTGCAGGGTTCACGGTAGCTCTGTGGGACCTACATAAGGGGAATCAAGGAATTGATTCAAGGAATTCTACCTTCACACCCCTGCTGTGTTTGCTTTACATTGTCCAGTGAGAGAACCTGGCAGCTTCCAGTGTGTTTCTACTCAGACAGATGCCTGAGGGGCTAACTGTTTGATCCTGCTAGTAGAATATACTTGGCATATGTAGTGTAAGTACTCTACAGTGAAACCAAGACCAGTTTAACAGGTCAGTTACCTTTCCTTTGATTGCTCATCTGTTACTTGGATAACAGATGAGTAATGAGGATTTCTAGAGCTAATACTTGCAAATGAGTATTTATCTTTGAGAAATGTGTCTGTGTCTGTTACCTCCCCACCCCACCCTCTTTTTTAAATTATATGGGGTACTGGCTTGCATGTCTGCCTGTGCCCCTAAAGATTCTACCACAGTCCAAAGATATGAATGTTAGACCTAAATCAGTCGTGACTGGGGATGCAAGTATATATATCCTCGAAGAGGTAAATTTGGTTGTAAAGTAGAGCACTTTGCAAAGCCAAGAAGACTAGAAAAGCACTGTAGAAGTGTCCTTTTTTACACATGGAACACAGACATTGGACTGTTAGGTGTTCAGTCTGTACCATGCCTCTTACCTAATGTCAGCTAGGATAGTTTCTTGTAATATCATGTTGGATAAGTACTTGAGAAAATGGATGGATCCTTCGCCAAGTCTGAACATTTAAAGTTAAACTGTTTTCCAAATACTTTCTCAAATCACACATATTGTTCTGTTGTCTTTCAGCAGGTTGTAAGTATGTTTTAATTCAGCAGTCTTATCAGTAGCAGTTGGCAACTTGGCACTGGAGCATAAAGCACCAGACTGGAATGAGTTATTGATTATTGCATCTGTGTAACTCCAGAATTATCATCCACTGGGTATGGAGTTTAAAAACTGTGATTTTGTGCTTTAAACTCATTTGAAATATTGCTACTAGAGGAAAAACATACAGCTGCAACATTGCCACCAGGTGTTCAAAGTTGCAAAGATATAGAGGACAGTGACGTTAAATGGGCTGAAAGTAATACTTCAATTTGAGGATGTGCGATGACTTTGCACCTCAAACAGCAGACTGATTTGGTTGTGGCCTACACCTAATCCCCGGTACAGTCAATTAACTTTAATTCCTCACTCAGAGAGACAGCGACAGGGTTTTCTTGTGGTCCACTAACCTCAGTAATAACTCTTCATTAGTTCAGAGAGGGCTGAAAGGAAATGAAAGGATTGCTGTGTGTGAGATTCTCCCCCCGAGCTTAATAATGCTGTTCCTGATTCGTGTGATGAATGCCTCATGCATGTCTGTAAGAAACACTTGTCACTTACTTTAGGATTGCAGCTTTGTCACTGAGTTAGGAAATTGCACTCAGTGGATTTACTGTGCACTCTGTTTAAATGACTGCGGGGTGACGAGTAGGCAATATGCAAAATTGTAAATTCATTTTTCCAACAGTTGTTTTGTAATCACGTAAAGAAAAAAAGCACTGGGGAAAATAAATAAATAAATAAATAATGCACCCACTATATTTCCATTTTGATTAACCATATGGACCATTCAGAGTAGCAGCATGTTGATGTTCATGGATTTCTTTGTTTGGAAAAAAAACAAAAAAACAACTCAATTTGGCTTTGTTTTGCTGTCTATGACTTTTTTGAATCATATACAAAGAAAGGGGCTTATTTGACAGTTGTCAAATCAACCTGCGATGTTGCAGTTAATCTCATTCACCATTTTGCTTTTTGTTGTTTGCATTATAGTTACTAATATACAAGAATCCGGTTTAAATTAACACAATAAATGGTGTTTCAGCTAGTATTTAAATTTCTTTGATAATCTGCAACATTTATGACATAAAATGAAGAAATTAGGAAGAGGGAAAATTTTTTCACAGCACTGTAGGTATACAACACAAGCATGTCCGCGGTCACACCCACACATACCAAAGGTAAGAATGCACACAGATACAAAAGTGTGGCATACTTGGATGCATTAATTGGCAACATAACCATCAGATTTAAATATTGCATAAAGTATTTTATTTTTCTAAAGTATTTTATTTTATTTTTCTAGGCTGCAGTTTTCTAAAGCAGCACAGGAGTTTAACATTATAACAGTGTCAGCCTGGGATTCCTGTTACTGTTGCTGATCCCATACATTGTTTCTGAAATCCCTACTCTGGTCATGAATGTGTGCATGCCGACTTCTGCCTTTACATGAGAGCAATAGTAAAGGCATGCTTTCAAGTAGAGGCAGGTCAATGCGAGCAACAGTGCAGCTGTATTTGTCTTTTCTTTGCCTCACAAACCTGATTATGTCCTTTAGCCTTTATACTTTTGGCTGCTGATGTGGAGAACTATAGAAGCAGGTATTACATAGCAATGCGTTTAATGCTGCAAATCACACTTAGCCTCTGAGGCAACTGGGAACCTACTCTTACCTGAAACCTTTCACACAGCAGAGTCTCCCTAATGTCCGTTTCAGTGCCTCCCCTGGAGACTGGGTCTAAAAATCAGTAACTCTGCAGGTTCAGAACAAAATGGAGCCAACTCACTGCTACATAATTATTTATAGATGGCCCTGCGATTCAGCTGCAGCAACAGCAGCAAAACCAGGTCAGTGCATTTGTATATATTCACGCATGCTTAGTGATGTTGTTGTTAATGAAGTCAGACAGGAGACATGCTCTCAAGTCATCATCAGTGCTGCTGTGTGATGCTCTGAGATAGAACAGTGGCAAGTAAACACAATTGAGGGGGCTTTAAAAAAAATCCTCTCAACTTCCTGTTTGTTGATCAACTACTAGCTAACACATGTGGCTAGCACCTACTAACAATGCTTTCACTGTAAATTCTGAGGTCATTAGCAATTTCCATGTCCAAATGCTCCTGCAGTTCCTAAACGCAAACAAAGAGAGAGACATCATTGACTTAAAACCCCACAAAATATTTAGTCTTTTAACTCTACTAAAATGATCAATGTGGCAATTTATCCAAGTGTTAAACAGCTCAATCTCTTATTGTCTTTCTCATGGACCTGAGTCCATAGGCAATAAAAACATTTATAGAATTCCAGATCGGAAAAATCAAGCAAACGCTTTAGTCCCCTCAACTTGCATATTTTGTTTATTTGAGGGCCACTAGATGGCAATACCTGTAATTGCAAAAAGATTAAAAGGCCTATAGGAAAACGGTTTTCTGTCTTGACCTCTGTAAATACTTGTGTGCTGGGTTTTTGGGCACAAATTTTGGGTCATATCAAAAATGAAATTAAGTAAAATGTGTAAATCTCGGTTATACTATATTTCATAATGGATTATCTGGGGTAAGACATCACATGCTTACTGGCTAAGATTGCGACGGGGGAAACGTTCATCTTGAGACTTGTCACGGTAGCTACGTCCACCTTTTAAACTGTCCACAGGTGAGTTAGAGGTTAGCAATAAATTAGCAAGCTGATTGACGTATAAACAAGATAACCCATGCTCTAAATGAATACTTTGAAAAAAAAAAAAGAGAGATAATAGATTCATTTGGAGCGTTAATATGTCACTTGGGTTATATTTACTTCTTACCTCTTAGCTAGCTAGAGACTCGTGTTAGGTTAATATAACACATTTGCAGTGTTGGTGAGTAACGGAATATATGTACCGCCGTTACGTATTTAAAATACAAAATATGAGTAGCTGTACTCCATTACAGTTACCGTTTAAAAAGGTGGTATTTAGAATACAGTTACTTTGCTGAAATAAAGGGATTACACGGTGGTATTTTCATATGTTTGGCTATGCCCTCTCTATTTTTGGTTTCCACGCCCCAAACAAAACACGCATTAAGAGGCTCTAATGCCTGTGTCTCAATCTGTCCATGTCACCCCTACATGTGGCCCACATAATGACGTGAAAAAAATATTTAAGAAAATTATTCACAAAAATGATTTAATATGAAGGCAACAGGCAGAGTGTTACAGGCATCGCCCTAAAGAATACAGCCTCATGGGCAGTGTACTGTAGTCCGTGCTGCAGGGAGAACGGACTGCTATACCCGTTATGTGTCTGTGAGTGAGGGAGGGAGAAAAAGGAAAAGTACGAGTTGTCACCAAGCAGAAACGGGAGCTGGAAGCATGTAAATATAATAATAACCACTGCAGCCAAAAAGAGTGCCTGACGAGCCCAGTTGTAAGTAAGCTATTAAGACTCGGCTGTACACTTTTTTCGTGTTTTTCTCCGAAACAATAAGTTCCATTGGAGCAGCCTTTCAACGCCTCTCTCATTCTCTCGCTAGCAAAGTTGACCCAAACAACAAAGTAAAGCTAGTTTTCGACTACGAGCCGGACACGGAACCTGACGTATTAACCAGAGGTCCATTTACTACGGTTTAGCGCCGCGGACCTGTTTTATATACGCGCGGAATAGTTCTCTATACGAGATCGCTGCAAAAAGTGCAGCCTTACCTAATGTCCACCCTACTGTTACTCATTTATATTAAGATTTTAACATCTAGTTGGTATTGGTATGGTGACTAACCTTCAGTAATAGTAATAAATCACACAGCAATAGTACATTCATGTAGTTGTAAAAAAGCATGATAATATAATAGGTAATCCAAAGTATTCAGAATACGTTACTGTCATTGAGTAACGTAACAGAATACGTTACAAAATACATTTTGGGGCGTGTATTCTGTCATTTGTAGTGGAATACATTTTAAAAGTAACCTTCCCAACACTGCACATTTGCAAAGAGAAGATGTATGATGAGGACAAATTGGCCTTATAAACCATATACATAGAAAATATGTGCAAAAGTGTGTAGACCTAACAGGGTTAGATCCATAGATTTTTGTACAAAGACACAAAGTTTACACCACCACAGTGGATTTTAAATCAAACAACTGAGATGTGACTGAAGTGCACACTTTGAGCTTTAATTCAAGCTATTAACTGTTTAAGGATTTTGGTAGTTTGTATACATAGTAAGTCGACAAACTAACCAAATTTAAATATATTTCATATTTCAATGATAGTGCTTTGTAGTCAGTCACTCCCTGAAGACTAGAATGCTTGAACATCATGATGCATCAAATGCTGTTTCCTTCTTCTAGATACTCTACCAGGCTTTTACTGCAGCCTCCTTCTTAAGTTAAGAAGTTATATCTTGTTTTTTCAGTCTTCAGTTTAATCTTTAGAGCCTGAATTCCTGATCCCATGGCTTCTGCAGGTCTTGTAAGACAGCGGTCCCCAACCCCCGGGCCTTGGATCAGTACCGGTCCGTGAGTCGTTTGGTACCGGGCC
>NW_024583094.1:135197-153680 GCF_018398535.1 Haplochromis burtoni | reverse complement strand
ACGAGAGTTGAGGCTCAGGTGTGAAATGTATAGTTTTCAGGGTTTTTATCGGTTTTCAGCGTTATTTTGTTATCGTTTTTATCGTTTACTCGGTTTTCCTGGGTCTTTTCACGTGTGTTATGAATAAATTTCTTTTTTTCGGTACCGGTACTAGTTTTATTTTGTTGTATTTATCCGCGACACCTTAAAGGCCGGTCCTGAAAATATTGTCGGGCATAAACCGGTCCGTGGTGCAAAAAAGGTTGGGGACCGCTGTTGTAAGACATTCCATGAGAAACTATATTGACATGATTTCATCTCGCCTATTTGCAACAAATTTCTTGAACTACATCCCAAAGGTGCTCTTCAGGATACAGAATGGGTTAAACTACAGAAGTCACCCCAATTCATTGGCATGCTGATGAATCCAGTTTAAGATACAGGGTGGGCCATTTATATGGATACACGTAATAACATGGGAATGGTTGGTGATATTAAAGTCCTGTTTGTGGCACATTAGTATATGTGAGGGGGCAAACTCCTCAAGATGGGTGGTGACCATGGTGGCCATTTAGAAGTCGGCCATCTTGGATACAACTTTTGTTTTTCCAATAGGAAGAGGGCCATGTGACACATCAAACTTATTGGTAATGTCACAAGAAAAACAATGGTGTGCTTGGTTTCAACGTAACTTTATTCTTTCATGAGTTATTTACAAGTTTCTGACCACTTATAAAATGTGTTCAATGTGCTGCCCATTGTGTTGGATTGTCAATGCAACCCTCTTCTCCCACTCTTCACACACTGATAGCAACACCCAGGAGAAATGCCAGCACAGGCATCCAGTATCCGTAGTTTCAGGTGCTGCACATCTCGTATCTTCACACCATAGACAATTGCCTTCAGATGACCCCAAAGATAAAAGTCTAAGGGGGTCAGATCGGGAGACCTTGGGGGCCATTCAACTGGCCCACGACGACCAATCCACTTTCCAGGAAACTGTTCATCTAGGAATGCTCGGACCTGGCACCCATAATGTGGTGGTGCACCATCTTGCTGGAAAAACTCAGGGAACGTGCCAGCTTCAGTGCATAAAGAGGGAAACACATCATCATGTAGCAATTTCAAATATCCAGTGGCCTTGAGGTTTCCATTGATGAAGAATGGACCCACTATCGTGTCACAAACTGAAAGCAGGGACTCAAGCGCAGAGCAGGTTGACGTCTCAGAACACGATTTATTTACACACCAGTGCAATACTATATACAGTGACGGGGAAAGTCCAGGGTTCCAGGGGATTTGGGGAAGGCTCTCTCTCTCTCTCCGCTCACGTCCTCACATCCGACTCACACACGTCCGTACCGCGGGGAGGTCACAGGTCCGGGAAGATAAACTGGAACAGGGAAGGGAGAAATCACTCACAAATCACGAAGGTAGGGCGTAAAGGTATAAGACCAAAAGAAAGACTAACGTCAGTAGCTCAATCATCCAGCGATGAGAGGATCTGTGACCCAGCCTCAAATAGTAGATCGGTAATCAGCTGATCGCCAACAGCTGTGTGAGCCAAGGGTGGGAGCCAGCTGTGAGCTCCGCCCAGGCAGAGAGGTAGGGGAGAGAGAGAAAAAGCAAAAACACAAGTGTAGCCCTGTGAGGCCGGCTGGGCAGGCACAGGGACCATGACAGTACCCCCCCCTCAACGGGAGCCTCCCGGCGACCCACCAGGCTTACCTGGATGCCTGCGATGGAAGTCCCGAAGCATATTCCTGGCCAGAATAGCCGCCCGAGGCACCCAGGAACGTTCCTCTAGCCCGTAGCCCTCCCAATCCACCAGGTACTGAACACCCCTGCCCCGGCGCCGGGAGTCCATGATGCGGGAGATGTCGTAGACCAGCTGACCACCCACAAGGCGGGGGGGCGGCGGGGCCCTGGCGGGAGGACACAGCGGGCTGGAGAGACAGGCTTGACCTGGGACACATGGAAAACATTGTGAATCCGCATGGTACGTGGCAGCTTGAGGCGAACGGACACAGGGTTGACAATGGAGTCTACGGGAAAGGGGCCAATGAACTGAGGTGACAGCTTCTTAGACTCCGTCCGTAACGGCACAAAACGGGTAGACAGCCATACCTGTTGACCGACGGAGTATTCAGGGGCCGGTGTCCGGTGGCGGTCAGCGAGGGCTTTGTTGCGCTCCTTAGTGCGGAGTAGAGCGGCCCGAGTAGCACGCCAGGCCCGGCGGCACCTGCGGAGGTGAGCCTGAACAGAGGGGACAGAGTGCTCACCTTCGACAGCTGGGAGCAGGGGTGGTTGGTAGCCCAGGGATGCCTCAAAGGGTGACCTGCCCGTGGCGGCGGAGGTGTGGCTGTTGTGGGCGTATTCAATCCATGGCAGCTGTTCACTCCAGGTTGATTGATTGTGGGAGGCAACACACCGGAGGGCAGCTTCCAACTCCTGGTTAGCCCGTTCGGACTGTCCGTTGCTCTGCGGGTGGAAACCGGAAGAGAGGCTGACCTTTGCTCCCAGTGCGGTGCAAAATTCCTTCCATACTCGGGAAGTGAATTGTGGTCCTCTGTCTGAGACGATGTCCTCGGGGATCCCGTGGAGCCTGAATACATGTGAGGTGAGGAGCCGAGCCGTCTCCAGAGCAGTAGGGAGTTTAGGAAGGGCGACAAAGTGTGCGGCCTTAGAGAAACGGTCGATGATAGTTAGTATCACGGTGTAACCTGCAGAGGGAGGCAGTCCAGTGATGAAGTCTAGAGCGATGTGTGACCATGGTCGGGCCGGCGTAGGGAGAGGCAGAAGACGGCCCGACGGCGGTTGGTTTGACCGCTTGTTCTGGGCGCAGGTCGGACAGGCGGACACAAACTCCCTGACGTCCCTCGCCATGGTGGGCCACCAGAAGTAGCGTCGAAGGAAGGACAGGGTGCGGAGGACCCCGGGGTGACATGAGAAACGGGCAGTGTGAGCCCACTGGAGTACCTGGGAGCGGACCGCCGAGGGGACGAAGAGGCGGCCAGTCGGGCCGGTACCAGGATCCGGTTCAGTCTCTTGTGATTCAATCTCCCAGGAAACGGCTCCAACCACCCAGGCCGCCGGCAGAATGGGTTCGGGGTCCGACTCCTCCTCCGTGGTGGAAAACTGCCGGGACAGGGCGTCTGGCTTCACGTTGCGAGATCCTGGCCTGTAGGTGATGGTGAAATCAAAGCGAGCAAAGAACAATGCCCACCTGGCTTGCCGAGAACTGAGACGTCTGGCCGAACGGATGTACTCCAGGTTCTTGTGATCCGTCCAAACAATGAACGGGTGAGCAGCTCCCTCCAGCCAATGTCTCCATTCCTCCAGGGCGAGTTTTATGGCCAAGAGTTCCCGATCCCCGACGTTGTAATTGCTTTCTGCGGGCGAGAGACGGCGAGAGAAGAAAGCACACGGGTGAAGCTTACCGTCCTCTTGTTGTGAGAGAACCGCCCCCACCCCGGAGTCAGAAGCGTCGACTTCCACCACGAACTGCCGTGTGAGGTCCGGTTGCCGGAGGATGGGTGCCGAGGAAAACCTCTCCTTGAGCTGGGCGAAGGCTCGCTGAGCGGCAGGATCCCACTGAAAAGGAACCTTCGGAGAGGTGAGTTTAGTGAGAGGGAGGGAGATCCTACTAAAATCGCGAATGAATCTCCTGTAGAAATTAGCGAATCCCAGAAAACGTTGCAGTTGGCGGCGATTAGGAGGAACAGGCCATTCAACCACCGCACGCACCTTTCCAGGGTCAGTCCGTAGATTTCCCCTCTCAACTATATAGCCCAGGAAAGCTACTGCAGGCACGTGGAACTCACACTTCTCCCCCTTCACAAACAGTGGGGCGCCTGGACTCTGACTTCCTCACGACTCAGTTGCCGTACAGCCGCGGATGTGTGCAGGACCTGTCCTCACATGCACGCATGATGTTCCGCGAGCTTAAGATATATAGGTTCTTCCCAGCAAAACAGCGATCTCGATAGAGATCTCAATCGTGACAAGAAGCGCCTGGCGTTTGTACAGTGGCATGCAAGGCTAACAACGATCGAACCGTCCTGGCAATAGCCGCTAGCCACTTTCTTGCAGCGAACATCACGAGGGCGTTATTTGCACAGTACCAACGTATGCCGGAGCGACTCAAGGGAAATGCGTAGTACCTCCTGACGACACACTCGCTGGATGAACAGGCTGACTAATACACCAGCGGGGAAGCTTGTCATAGGACCAGCAAACCGGCCGGGATCGTGTACCGTCGCAGCGCAAGCGCTCGCAAGTGACGCAGGCGACCGTCAGAAGGAGAGGAGTTAGCAACGCTCATCAGAAGACGCCGCTCGAGGATCAGAGCCATTTCTGGTCGGTGGGAAGCCGTCCGTGTCCGACTCACGAAAGTCGCAGTTACTAGCTCCATTTCTCATGGGATCGAGATGCCACCTTGGACTGCCCATGATCGACGTTCGCGAGGGAGCACGAGAAGTGGAGGCACGGATTAATGCGCTGGCTGGCGACGAGGGCATGCACAGTCAATTCACGCATATAATTTTAACAGTGGATGGGGACAAGAAAGAGTGGTCAGCACTAGAGTTGTAAGTGGAACAAGCGGTGCAGGGACCTGATATGAACAAGGTCCATCCGGTATATCCAGTCTAGACGGAGTTATCGAGACAGGAGATATCCGGAGGTGGCGCTTTGGCCATTGATTCACGTCGCGTAGATTCCCAAGGCCATCACCGCTATCCAGCGTGGCGAGCCCAGAGGTATAATTTCGCCACCGACGAGTAGGACTATTTGAAGTAGCCGGTCGAAAAGCGTTTCATGAAGTCGCGGAAGAAGGGTGCTCGGAGCTTCTCTGAGTGACGACTCCCCTGTCCCTCGATCGGAATGTAGCCCGCCTTCTTCAGTGTGCATCGGAGGAGGCCCCTTCTGAATAAGTCACCGGGACAGAACGCGGGGGAGCTGCAAGGCGGCAGCGGTCAGCTTGGGTCTCTCATCACAGGTGCGTCTGCGCCGCGGGCAGCGCAGAGCTGTTTACTCCAGTGAATCGGCCTGTGGTCGGCGGACTGTGAACAGTAGGGACTCTCAATGCAGGATTCATTCAGAGCTCAGGATCAACGGCATCGGGCAGTAGCCCTGTTGCTTCTTATCGACGTACCGTCAGCAGTGAGCAGTACTTAGGCGAGTCGTACAGACGGACGATATCGTGTTAGCCCGCACTCTAGAGGGCAAAGCGAGACGGCACATCCTGAATCAGCGGCATATTCGCGTCCGTCATTGTTTACGGTGCCGGGTGCTGGTCCTCATGGCGGCGTAAGACGACCCTGTACGCTTCCTGTCGGTTCACAGCCATGCTACTACTGAATCATACACGCTCGAATCATGAGACCGTCGGGACGCGAAAATGGGTGGACCGTATTTCCAGAGGGCAGAGCGGACTGACGTGGCCGTGGCACAGACGCATTGAGCCATACACTCCAAGCCCAGATGATCAACTCGTGCTGACTGCGCCAGAATCAATGTGCCCCGAGTTAATGGAGGCACCATCTCAACGCCTACGCATCGCCGGTTGGCCTTGAGAACCTGAAAGGGGCAAGGTTGAGGAGCCGGATCAAAAACAAATCCTCTCACTTGTTCGAGAAACGATAAGGTCTTCCGGCCATGAGAATCAGCAGCGGACCAGCACGTCACTTCGGAGAGCGTGACATAGGCCCAAGGATGTGTAGTTTAGGAGCATTGGTGTCAATAACGTTCTGCCACCGCCAATATGAGTAGAAGGTAAAAGATGCTCGGTGGCCTAAGGATAGTCTAGGGTTCTAGAGTCGCCACGCACTCTCAATGCCTGTGAGGGCCTCTTTCCGTGTCGACGGCCGAGGAGCAGCACGGACACGCTGTCGAGCTGCTAGAGCCGCACGGTCAGCCGCGGGTCAGACGTTGGTAGCTTGCCTCGGGGTGGCTACGCCTCCTGCAGGCGTCAGCTACGCGACGCAGATCACACACAGCTCATGGGCATTGCTCTCATGCACAGTGCGCCAGTGAGTAGTTTACAGACGTCGATGAGCCGCGGCCAACAGTGGAGGGCCCCGTACTCGGCGAAGTGAGTCCTGTCACCGTACGTTGGAGGTGGCTCGGTCGCGTTCCGGGTCATTCACGCTGGACTGCAATGAGTCATCAACGGTCTAGGCAATGAAGGCAGTGTGGACGTCAAGCTACAGTTGCGTTCTATTTGCTGTTGACAGTCTAGAAACAAGTGTCTTAAGTCTCCCACAGTCTCAGTCTCAGCACAAGGTAGGAAGTATAGAGGAATAGCCTACTATCCTTCCTGTTTCGAGCGCGAGAACAGTGCGCATGGTTCGCTGTGAGGTGGCTAGGATTTTCGGCGTAGCACGCTGACTATCCGAAGTCAGAATAGCCGTCTACCTTCTCGGGCTCCATGCCGGAGTCTCAGCTTGCTCCAGATCAGAGTCCCGACTCCTAGACAACATAGGTAGCATGCCTTATACACCTCATCGAACAGCTCGCGGTGTGACGGCCAGTACCGGCCGAGCACTGCAGTGAAACCAGACTATTATCACTCGCAGGGAAAGCTTCGTTCGGAGAAATCGTAGATTGCAGATAGCTGAGACGCCAGGAGGTTGCACTTACTCGAGGCCGAGGCTCCAGGGAGCGAGTGCAGTGGAGTGCGGCGGGTTTCGTTGCACAGATGATGAAGAGCGATCTCGCAGAGAGAAACTGCTACTGTCAGCTCCAGCACGCCATGCAATGGGCATCGGTAGGCCCCGTCGACGAGTAGCCATTCCTGAGCTGACTGATCTGTCACCCCTCAAACTGAATAGAGGTACTCAGCGCAAGACATTGACGCTGACAGATTTATACTACACCGAGTGCTCAACAGTGACGGAATCGTTCAGGATTTGGAGGTCTCTTCGCTCACGTCTACGAGTGATCACCACGATCGTAGCGGGATACGGTCCGATAACTGCGGACGGATCACCACATCACGAAGTGCTGGTTAGACAAAGAGTAACGTCATAGCCATCATCCATGGGTCTGTGACCAGCAAAGGTCTAATCAGTGCGAACGCTGTGACCAAGGTGAGCCGTTGGCTCCCAGTGCAGATAGGAAGAGAGAAAGCAAAACATCAATGTAGCCATTTGCATGAGCCAGTGGCCTTGAGGTTTCCATTGATGAAGACATGGACACTATCGTTGTACCCCATATACCACACCAAACCATCACTTTTGTTGTTCCAACAGTCTTGGAGGGATCCATCCAATGTGGGTTAGTGTCAGACCAATAGCGGTGGTTTTGTTTGTTAACTTCACCATTCACATAAAAGTTTGCCTCATCACTGAACAAAATCTTCTGCGTGAACTGAGGGTCCTGTTCCAATTTTTGTTTTGCCCATTCTGCAAATTCTGTGCGCGATCTGGGTCATCCTCGTTGAGATGCTGCAGTAGCTGGAGTTTGTAAGGGTGCCATTTGTGAGTAGCTAATATCCGCCGAAGGGATGTTCGACTAATGCCACTCTCCAGTGACATGCGGCGAGTGCTACGCTGTGGGCTCTTGCTGAATGAAGCTAGGACAGCCACTGATGTTTCTTCATTAGTGACAGTTTTCTTGCGTCCACATTTTGGCAAATCCAACACTGAACCAGTTTCACGAAAACTTAGCAAGCAGTTTGCTAACTGTAGCATGGGAGATGGGTGGTCTCGTAGGGTGTCTTGCATTGAAATCTGCTGCAATGACCCGGTTACTGCGTTCACCAGATATCAACACAATTTCGATCCGCTCCTCACGTGTTAACCTCTTCGACATGTCAATGGCTGTGAACAAAGAGAAACTTGTAAATAACTCATGAAAGAATAAAGTTACGTTGAAACCAAGCACACCATTGTTTTTCTTGTGACATTACCAATAAGTTTGATGTGTCACATGGCCCTCTTCCTATTGAAAAAACAAAAGTTGTATCCAAGATGGCCGACTTCTAAATGGCCACCATGGTCACCACCCATCTTGAGGAGTTTGCCCCCTCACATATACTAATGTGCCACAAACAGGACTTTAATATCACCAACCATTCCCATTTTATTACGGTGTATCCATATAAATGGCCCACCCTGTACATTGGGACACTGCATTATCTTGCTTGAAGTAACCACTGTAAGATGCCAAACAGTGTGCACAAAAGGTATGCACATGATCAACAACTGTAAGTCAGACAAGCTGCGGATTTCAAACTATGATTGATTTGCATTAATGAGCCGATTTGTGCCACCACCAACAGCTGAGATTGTTGACACAAGAGTCCATGGATTTGTGGACATGATGCCAGATTCTCAGAGTACCATTTGGAACCTCAACACAGAGATGTTTTTCCCAGTCTTCTACTCTCCACTTTTGGTGATTCTCTGCCCACTGCCCACTGCCACTTCAGATTTCTGTTAAAACAAGAATGGAACTTCAAGTAGTACAAGTGTGTAGTTTTTTATAAAAGTGGTTCATGAATGTAAAGTGACTGAAACCTCAATACATGAAGGCTGCAACTTAGTCTTGGTATTCCTGAAATGCAAACAGTATTAAGGTAATGTTTTTGTATAAAAGAATTGATAACTCAAAACTGTTCTGATTTTTTAATTAAAACTTCATGAATGTATGGTTGTTCTACGGGTTTTATAATTATCTGAATAATTTAATTCTGGGCCCGATTAGCAGGGCATTCTAGACATGTGCCCAGGTCATCCAAGAGGTAAATAAAAAATACCACAATTAAAAATGTGCACTATCAAATTTGTTTTTAATCATAACAAAATTATATAACTGGTAGAATATAGTATTCTATATTTTATCTGCCCCTTTCTCCCCTGCAGCACTGAGGCTACTAGTCTCTCCCAAAGTTAACTGTAGTAGTATGGTACTTCCAAAATAAATGAATGGGAATGTTAAAAGTGAATGGAGTAGTGATGATTAACTTTTATTAAAATACCTACTTTTTATTAAACCAATTTAGGTTGAAAACATTGCTATTGACTTAAAAATTGTTGAGTCATTCAGTAAAAATTGCTGTGATTGTGTTTTATGACTTGAAATTTGGTGGGATCCACGCTGTGCTTAGTACCTGCAGAGTAGAAGCAAGTATCCAGTTCTACCAGTGTTATTATTATAATTTCTATTATATGTTTATTATAGTTATTATTTTTTGTCAAAGAAAAAAAATCCATCCCAAATTGCTTTTCTCACAAAAAGTCTTCTGAGGTCTACTTCATTGTTGTTTCGACACTCATCTGGGAGTGGGACTATGATACTGCAAGGGTCACAGGGAAAACAAAGAGAGAGTGAAAAAATGAGAGATGTGATGCTTAAGGCACACAAAATGTCTTTAACAATGAGTTAATTACTCTCTCGCTGGACTACATGCCGTCACAGCTGAGGTTGAGTCTAAGCTGGAAGGATCAGCACCGCCTGAACATGCCTCCAGCCAAGATTCCTGAGGGTCTCTGTCAGCCTCCTGCCAAGCCACAGGAGGTGTACTGTTGACAGTGCCCAGGTTTTTTTTTTCACATTCTGTCTCTCACAGTTGAAGTGTACCTCTGGTGCAAATTACTGACCTCTGTCATCATTTTAGGTGGGGGAACTTCCACAATCGGTGGCTGACTAAATACTTTTTTGCCCCACTGTACATATTAAACACCAACTCCCCTCCTCCTTGTGGGTCCACTTACACACTCACACTCTGTTGTCATAATGAAAACCAAGCACCACGACAAAGGTATGATACGCATCCTCAATACTGTTTCGTTTGTACTGTAATTCTAATTGTGCAAATGCAAACAGAAAGCACTGTATCTCATGGGAAGCCTGACAGCAGGCATTCACTCTCAGTGAGTACCAAAACTCCCTAAAACAACACGTTTTTTTACAAAGCCCAAACTATCTAAATGGTTTGACTGAACACCTTGTAACTGCAAATAAGTTTTCATAATTTTGATGAATCTACTATAACAATAAAGAAATACTGCTATGCTACCTTTGTCACATTGGTGTAATTCTTCTTGCAGCAGCCCCTGCTGTGGGATCCAACGGATGTCTACAATACTATGTGATTAGCTTTGCTGCCTTCTGGGAAAACATGTCGACCCTTCTTTCTGGTTCAGTGCCTTTGTTTACATCTACCCACTAACATCTTGTAGCCAGCCCATCACACCTCTGCCAGGAAAAGTCAACAAAGGGAAAAACGCGAAGTCGCAGAGCGCTTCAGCACATTTGTATGCAGTGGCACATCCTGCTGCACATGCATACAGTGAGACTCACTATGAGTGGAGAGAGTGAGAAGCAGTGAAAGAAAAAAAAACCATACATGAAAAGCTGGTCTCCTTCCTCCTCTCCAGTCTGAGCATGTACAGAGATTTCTATTCCCTAAGCTCAATGCCTCCACTTTTGATCCTGTCAGCTCTGAGCGGCTCTCTCGGACGGGTCACAGGATGAGAGCTTTGGGCCTGCCTCCTCCACAGGGAAGAAACCTGGACCTCAAAGAGAGGTCAGAAAGAAAAGCTCAGAGTCTAGGTCCTTGGGGAAAAGAGACAGACTGCTTATCGAGGGCTTATCAAGCCATGGAGAGCTATATGCACAGTCAGGCCTCCGAGATTTGGTATTAAAACTGAAGTACTATGAGGGCGAGTGAAAGGGATGGGAGGGTGAAGAATGGGAGGAAGAGGGAGTAATGGGTCAGTAAGGGAGGGTTAGGTCTCGGAGGGAGAGAATAAAAGGGATTAGTTTTAGATTAGATGAGCTTCATTGTCATCAAGGCAGAAACTTCTTTGTCTCTTTAATCAGCTTCTCCCCCTCTTTCTCAAAACAGAGAGGAAGAACAAGTGAGAATTGTTGGGATAAGATTTAATTCCATTCCAAGGCTCTAAACACTTGAGGGGCAATTTAATTTTCATTAGGGGCCCTGATGCTCATCAACAAATCCAATATGTTTGTAGAGCTTCACGGGGACTCACTGGCTCACACTGGTACCTCAAAAAGCAGGAGGCTGAGGTTGAGTATACATATACCTACTATGTTCTACTATGTTTTATAAGACAAGCAACTATAGAAGTAAAAAAAAAAAGTGTTTAAAATAGATATGTTGATTTGGAAGAATTTTCAGTAAAATAATGCATCTTTTTAAATTCCAGCTGTTGATACGAAAAATGTATTTGTGTCCATGCTATAAATTGAAGAGAATAAACCATCATAAAGCAAAGCAGACTAACAACAGCTGTTTTCTCTATCCGCCCATCCATTTTCTTCTACTTATCCTGGGCCAGGTCGCAGGAGCAGTAGCCCGGCCACCTCCTCGAGCTTTTCCAGGGGTACACCAAGGCATACCCAGGCCAGCCAAAAGATATAATCTCTCCAGCGTGTCCTGGGCCTGCGCCGGGGCCTCCTTCCGGTGGGACATGCCCAGAACAACTCACTCAGGAGAAGCCCAGGAACCACCTCAACTGGGTCCTTTCAATGTGGAGGAGCAGCAGTTCTAATCAGAGCACCTCTTGGATGGCCAAACTTCTCACGCTAACGCTAAGGAAGAGGCCAGCCACCCTTTGGAGGAAGCCCATTTCCACCGCTTGTATCTGCGATCTTGTTCTTTCAGCCACTACCCACAGCTTGTGACTATAGGGTGAGGGTGGGGACATAGACCGACCGGTAAATTGAGAGCTTCTCTTCACCACAACAGACTGGTATAGCATCTGCATCACTGCAAGCGTATCCCCAATCTGTCTGTCTATCTCCTTCTCCCCTCTCCCCTCACTTGCATGAGCAAGACATGAGATACTTAAACTCCTCCAGTTGGATCAGGAATTTCATCCCTTACCTGGAGTGGGCATTCCACTCCTTTCCAGCTGGCCTCAGATTTGAGGTGCTGCTTCTCATTCCCACCACTTCACACTCAGCTGCGAAACGTTCCAGTGCAAACTAGAAGACATCACCCAATGAAGCCAACAGAACCACATCTTCTGCAAAAAGCAGAGTTGACATTCTGAGACCACCTAATTGCAAGCCTTCTGCCACTTGGCTACGGCTAGAAATTCTGTCTATAAAAATTGTGAACAGAATTGGTTACAAAGGGAAGTGCCGGTGGAATTTAGCACCCAGCGGAAACAAGTCTGACTTACTGCTGGCTATGCCAGCCAATCTCCTCCAACTGTTGTATTAGGCTGATATGGTCTGTAACAATGGGCTATGCACCCATACTCCTGAAGAACCTCCCATTGGACACCCTGAGGGACATGGTCGAATGCCTTTACAAAACACATGTAGATTGGTTGGGCAAACTCCCATGCCCCCTCAAGTATCCACAAAAGGGTAAAAAGCTGAGTAAACCACATTGTTCTGACTAACCGACGGGCTCTTTTTTCCAGCACCCTGGCATAGACTTCCCAGGAAGGCTGAGGAGTGTGATCCCCCTATAGTTGAAGCACACCCAGTGGGGGAACCACAACAAAAGGTGTTTTTTTAACATCATATTGTAATATTGTTGCATGTTTTACAGTTTATGCCTATTATGCTTCAAAATTACTTGTTTTTTTCTCTCTGACTAACATGACCCTGATGAAGGCAACAAGTCGAAACGTGTTGGTCAATTAATAAAGTTGTTCCTCTTTACCTTTAAGTGTTGCTGGAGTTCCTGCGTTGTTAGTTTCTCATCCTCTCCATCCACCTTGGAAGCAGGTGAAGTTGTGCCATAAATTTTTGTTATTATCTGACTAACATAGCCATGATAAGCTAGCTCTAGTTCTCAAAGCCTTGAATAAAAAGGGGGTAAAAAATATATATATAAAGAGGGTGTCAGAACCACAATTTTCGATGAATGGCACAGATTTTAACTAATGACCAATTTAAAAGATTGATGTTTTGTTAGTTTAAATGTAAAGATTCAGAGCCTACACTGGTGCAGTGGGTTCTGGGTTTCTCCAGGCATATGGCAATGCCCAGCCGCATGCGGTGAGAGTATGCAGACAGTTCCTCCAGAATGAAGGAATTGATACCACTAACTGGCCCCCACATTCACCTGACCTGAATCCAGCAGAGCACCTCTGGGACATTATGTTTTGGTATATTCAACACCAGCAGGTTGGAACTCAGACTGTCCAGGAGCTCAGTGCTGCCCTGCTGCAGATGTCGGATCGTCAAATCGTCCGTTCAACAAGCAAAAACATGAAGAAAATCAAGCTTTGTAGCTGCTCCCATCCACTGGCATCTGTCTACACAGCTATGTCATTATTTTTGTGCCTCTATTCTGAGCGCACATGAAAAAGTTTTTGCAAGTGCAAATATTGAGGAGTGGCTTATTTTGAGCGAACAAAATTCAGTGCTGCGTGCAAGAAATATATTTCAGTGTTTGCTATTATTATTGCCATTTTCTGTTAGTATGATTAATTATTTTATTTTAAAATATATAATTTTTTAAGATCGTTGTTGGTTTTAATCTAGTTTAAACCAAACCACTCGACTGGATTTAGCTAGCGAGCTGATTGGTACGGTGGCCCTGAGAGGCCAAACGGACTGCAACTTCAGAAAACACATGCAAAAAAAAAATGCTGCAAAAAGAAAACACTTGCAAAAAGAAAAACTCTGCAAAAAGAAAAACACCTGCAAAAAGAAAAACTCTGCAAAAAGAAAAACACCTGCAAAAAGAAAAACACTTGCAAAAAGAAAAACGCTGCAAAAAGAAAAACACCTGCAAAAAGAAAAACGCTGCAAAAAGAAAAACGCTGCAAAAAGAAAAACGCTACAAAAGCACACAAGACACAACAGAAATGTTTCTGGGTAGACAATAACCTGGACCAGTTGCACGAACCAAAACATGTATGTATGGCTGTATCCCAATTCAGGGTTTGTAGCCTTAAAGTACATAGCCTTAACGGTCCTCAAGGGCCGCATACTCAAAGACTGCTGAGGCCGGAAGTGCGAGGCTTTTAGGCTTGTGAAATGGGACGGTCTAGCCTCCGTCGCGCTGCCCAGGTTGCCTAGCAACCATGATACTAACAGCTGGAAACGTTTCATACAGCTTTGTTTGACAGAAATGAAGGAGAACATATTTTGTACATTTGTTTCTACATGAGCTTTGTGTGATTTGATAAGTATGTGAGGCTGAGACCACAGGACTGTAAAACATGATTGTTGGGCTTCATTTCTGTACTGAACAGTCATTTTAAGATTAGCTAGTTAGCTAATGTTGTTCATGAGACTAAAGTCATTTCACTTTGGTAATGTAAATATAATATGGCCAATATTATAGTTATTATATTAATCATTATTAGTTATTACAGCAGTGAGTTTGAACTCTGTGTCAAATACTGAGCTTCAGTAAAGATTCAAGTTGCATTTATTTATATTTCCTATCACCTTAAATCTTCACTTAAACACAAGTATCTGTGACAGTGTATATATAGATGTATTATATATAAGAGACAAATATTGTTCTTTTAATATGTTGGCATTACTAAATTTGGCTCAATGCTTACATATATGTGTAAAAAGAAAATGTACGAGCTGTGATAACTGTTTCTGATAAAATGAAGAGTAGACTGATATATGAAATATTCCTTTATTGGGTGAGAAAATCAGACCATGTCATAACTGCTTTAAGTCATACAGAATAGATATCAGAGCCTTAAACAGGCTGACTTCTGCTAAATGGGTCAAACTGGGCAGAAAGTATACAAACACATAACATCCTTATAGAATATGATGTAACACTATAGATCAACTTACCTCAGAATATATAAAGCATATAAACAATTACAGCAATATGATGCAACAAACACAGCAGTGCTACTAATCCAAAATACTCAAAGCTTCATAGAACTGAAACAAACATTTATTTTTAGGTCCATTCTGCTGCTGATACATACTTTAGGTTTCTGAATATTAAACTTGTTGCTGCCTTTCATAGTGTGTAACTTGAAGGCCCTGAGTACTTTCTCCCACACTGAAAACACTGGAATGATAAAATTATTTGAACATTACCTAATAAGACTGATTCAGGACAGACAATTAGTTATTTAAACTTTCTAGCAGTCCTTCACAAACAGGGAACAGTCTGTCTATTCTCTCCATCTGTCAGCTGCTGCTGGCTCTTCCTCCTCCTCTTCCTCACACACTGCTGAGTTTGTCCTGGTGGATCATCAGGGGTGCAAAGCCTCACAGATGATGTGCAGCAGTGGGTCCCTCAGTCTGTCCTCACTCTGGACACTTGCAGTTGTCACACATGGAAATCAAATGTGTGATAAGCTGCAGGATTCAAACACAAGTGTAACTTATAAACACATGTTCATACTTTTATTACACAATCAGAGAGAAAGAAAAAGAGAGAGAGTGCAGGACAGACAGACAGGTGACAGTCTCAGGTGTATACACTGCTACAAAACAGCACAAGAGAAGGAGGATTTAGTGTTTGTGTTATTACGAGTGCTAAACAAGAAGAGTTCCCAGATGGTACAGTGGACACATGTGTGACTCCTGTGATTATAGCATCTTCCTTCCAGCTTAATAAGTGAACCGTCAGCTCGTTCAAACACACGTTAAAGTCTGTTTGTCTCGACACCACCGAACAGAGGCAGCAATATAACATAGCTAACATTAACAGTGCAGTGAATTCTGCTTGTGCCGTGATAGCACAAACTGAGCAGCATTCACTGACTTTCAGCTTGTTGAGTTTGTGGATATATGACTGACTTTAACCCTTTAAGACCTACCATAGAACCAAGTCCGCCAGAGCTTATATTATACTTTTACATGCTGTAGTGCCGTTTCTGGGAGCATTTCAAGTTGATATACATCAATACAATGATTATAGCCCAAATTTTAATAATATGTATGCATTAAGTGCATAGTAATTACATAAATTGCAAAAAAGTGCAATAAACTACAAAAAATAATTTTTGTTTTTGTAACACAGGCTTATCTACTATTTTGTGCAACTTTTTTGGATTTACAGGGGGGTAAATCCAAAAAAGTTGCACAAAATAGTTTCCCACCACAGGAAATTTATTTTACGTTTCTTCATAGTTTTGTTTGTGAAATACACCAATTTTTATATACTGCAGGAAAAACGAAAATAAATATTATAATGCAAATTTGCAAAAAAAGCATATGCATCAAATAAACTATTTCCAGCAATGCAATATGAGTCCTAAGCATCCCAGAAACGACACAGAAAGTCATAAAGTCAAACATAACTTTTAAAAACACAAGTATAGGCTCATAAGGCCCTAATGGTAAAAAATGACATTCTTGGTTACTAAAATAATATATAAAAACCTAATATAAATAATATACTAAAAATAAATGGTGTCATGCAGGCTGGTAGTATATAAAGTAGCCTGTTTGTCGCCAACAACCATGCCACGCATTTACCACGCACATAAATCACCTTTGTTCCTCACTCTGATGTTTGGTTTGAACTTCAGCAGGTTGTCTTGATCATGTCTACCTGCCTTAATGTATTGACTTCCTTTCATGTGATTGGCTGATATGATATCTGTGTTAATGAGCAGTGGAACAGATGCACCCAACAGTGGCCAGTGAGTGCAGAAGCAGTCTACACTGAGATCATGGAAGTGACATTTTTCCAAATATTTTATAAATCAGGTACCACCGCTATTTCTTGTCCTTCCCCCTATAGCAATAGATGTTAACTATATTTAAGTTTTCTTCACATAGTTACAATTACAGGTAAAGGTCTATGAATATTTTTTTCCGTCCATTTTAGCACAAATGGCAGTAAAAATCTTATCATAGTTACAAATATGTATATTACAGTCTTGGAGACACAAATATACATTTTTTATTGCACACTAAATCAACACAAACAGACATTGGATTCTTCATTTTGTTGACTGGTTCAATCTGCAAACTCCTCCTCCCAGCTCTCAGTGATCACTTGGCTAACAGGGTAATAACATGGACTAAATGGCCCACGACTCTATGTTGCACTTCATGATGAGACAGAGACTTACTCCTCTGTATAAGCACAGAAGGAAAGACAAAAAGTGCAGCTCGTTCTAAGAAGCGCACATGCACCAAAATCTCTCTGGTAGCCAGGACTAATGATGCCTGATTGGTTATAACAAAAAGAAGCAACCAGAGCTGGATTTGGGCCAATTATATCATCTTTCCAGCAGGAAAAACTGAAGTAGATATTGTGCTTGAAGAAACCAGCCAGAGAAAAAAAAGGCCTGAGAGATACACAGATGTGAACATCAAATTGCATCAATATCAAGGCTGGGAGAGTAGAGGTCTCAGAGTCCTGGGGGGATTCAAAGAGACTGTTTTAGTAGCAAAGGGAAAACAAACATTCTCCTTTGCGAAGAAGGCAGCGCACCAAAAGCTCAAAATAGGGACATCATTCCATACCCCCCCCCCCCAATTTGCACAAAAAATGAGAAAGAAATGGAGCTACAGCTCTCAGTGTTTCTCCAAACTGATTAAAGCTTAAATGTTTTGATGAGGAAGGAATTCAAAGTGGACCAAAGAGTATGAAAGCTGTCGCTCTCAGTTCCAGCATCTCATCCCAGTGTGTCTGTAACTGCAGGGTTTGTGGTTTCACAAAGCTTACTGTGCTTAATCCAACATGCTAACTGAGGCAGTCATACCAGAAAATCCTGTAACTACAAAACGCCTACGCTGCAGTCTTATTTCAGTCAAATCCTTTCTGTTTTCCACATGACAACTCTGTTTTGTGCATTTGTGTCTCCTTCATCCTTCAGGACATGTTTATTGTTTATGTTTTATGCAGTTTGTGCTCGTAACAAAGCTTTTTGGCTCTTTAACAAACTCATCAAAGTGTCAAAGGCAACTGGACTGGGTCTTAATGGACTGTAACGGATTATAAGATCCAATAAAAAATATTTAACACATACTGAGTAACTTTATTTATGATACATTTTTGCACATCATGTGCAAAAAGAAGTGTGTTTGCTTGTGTAAATGTTCATATCAGAATATGCCTTTGGTATTAGAAGGTGAAGCTTCCTCAGGTAGCCTTAGAGGCTAATCATATTCAAGATGCACTTATTCTTTATCAAGGTGAGCCAAGTCAGCACTTATGCACAGCAAATGCTACTGATAGTCATTAAAGTTTGCTGCCTTCAGTGCTAATTATGACAAACAAATAGATTAAGTATTAAGTATACACAGACACACACACATAATGAAAAACAGTTAAAATGACTACATCCAAAATAAAATAACTGCTGTTTTATGCAAGTCTTAGTCCACAAAAATTTGAAATTGGCGTGTATAAAAACCAAAAAATAAAGTTCTGTGTACAAGCCTGAGGTAACAATTAGCACAATTAAAATGCACAGATAATAGCACACTGGAGGTCCTCATGAGTCCACTCAGTTCTGAGGAACCAACAGACAGTGTTGGGAAGGTTACTTTTAAAATGTATTCCGTTACAGAATACAGAATACATGCCCCAAAATGTATTCTGTAACGTATTCCGTTACGTTA